>NW_026652386.1:0-53576 GCF_009828535.3 Hylobates moloch | reverse complement strand
ATCTATCTATCTATCTATCTATCTATCTATCTATCTATCTATCTATCATCTATCTATCTATCATCATCTATCTATATGTAGGACACTCTAAATAGATCTGGCTTATTGTATATAACTATACCTCCATTAAGTTGAAGCTAATTTATTTACCTGGCTTCCTACTGAAGGACACTTAGAGCATTTCCATACAATGCTAACCGAATAACCTGTAATACAATTTCACATATTTGCAAGTAGAATTTCTGAGTGTTTTGTTTCTAATTTAAAATTTTTTTATTTATATTCTTTTTAAAAGATCTGCACCTTTAAAATTAAGATAAATTTCTATGCAATAAAATTCTGGCGTGAAATGGTTTTATCTTGTTTTTGCATTTCTTTATTGTCTAATGGCATCAAGCTTTGTTCATGTACTAATTAGACATTTATCTTCAACTTAATCGAGGTATAGTTTACAATCAAAAGGCTGCACTATTTAGAGTGTCCATTCACTGTGCTGTGACACCATAGGCACTGCTACAATCAAGGTGCAGGATGTTTCCATCACCCCGAGAGGTTTCCATGCTACTTTGCAAAACTCTCTGTCTCTGCCCATGGCCTCACACAACTACTGATCTATCTTAGGTCACTACAGAATAGTTTGTATTTTTTATAAGTTCAAAAAGAATCATTCAGTATGAAGCATTTTGTGTTTGGCTTTTGTCACTCAGCTCAATAATCTCCCTCCATGTTTCTGCATTTATTGGTAGTTTGTTTCTTTTTACTGCTGCATAGTACTCCATTGTGTGGTTATACCGCCTTTTGTTTATCCATTCACCACTAGTTAAAAAAGAAGGTGGTGACACATTTCTCTAAATAGTGTTTTATCTCATCAGACTCTGAAACCTTGGCACAGTGATGCTTTTCTTCAGTGTTTCGGGCCTTGACTAGTTTCTCTTTAGGTAAGATCTGGAAGTGGGTTTGGTTGGATAACCGTGGTGTGCCTCAGGAGGGTGTGTGCCCTGCCATCTCCTTGCCGTGCCTAAACCTGCATGAAATGAAACAACAGAAAGTTATTTCCTAGTGGGTATCACTTTGTAGTCAAATATATTTGATTGATAAAGAATACAAGTCACCTGGAATTTATGAGAAGTGTATATCTCTTGCCTACATACTACTTAAGATGGAAACCATGGTATTAATTAGTAAATTAAAATTGGATACCGATTTCTCTTCTTGGGTGGGGATGGGGGCACTTTTTCAGACTTCTTGGAAAACCATGTGGAGACTAAATGCTAATGAAATTGCACTGCCTATTTCTAATAAAAAAGCTAATTAAATTACTTTAAATGTTTAGCTGTAGTTGAAATAAAAATCACAGAGATGTCAGAATTTACAATTAAACTAATAGAGATTAGAAAAAGTGCACACATAATACAATGTTAATTACCAACCCAATAGGAGCCTTAATATTTTTGATTTGTTAGGTATATAAATTACAGCAATCTATTTGAGAGGGCTTAAAGTAAATGTGGTATTTAAAAGATATTTAACACCTATCTAATATAAAAGTATAAAACTAAATGGAGCCTAATTCATATATTTTAAAAAGCTATGATGGAAAAAGATAGCAGAGAATGACAACTAGAGAATAATCTAAACCGAATTACAAATGACAGTGAAGAGTGAAGCAAAAGGCCTCAAAATAAATGGACACGAGGCTGGGGGCTCACTTCTGTAACGCCAGCACTTTGGGAGGCCAAGGCAGATGGATTGCCTGAGCTCAGGACTTCAAGACCAGCCTGGGTAACATAGTGAAACCAAAAAATGCAAAAAAATTAGCTGGGTGTGGTGGTGGGTGCCTGTGGTCCCAGATACCTGAGACGCTGACATGGAAGATGGATGGTTTGAGTTCAGAATGTGGAGGCTGCAGTGAGCTGAGATTGCACTGCTGCACTCCAGCCTGGGTGACAGAGTGAGATCCTGTCTCAAATAATAATAATCGTAATAAAAAATGGACAAAAAGTGTGAATGTTGAACTCAAATAGGAGTAAAACAAATAGAGATTAAAAATATTTTTCTTTCTTAGGAATCAGAGAAGAGGCAACTTAAATTACTCTTCAGTAATGTATATATAAATATGTAAATATGTTATATGTATAATATATGTTTATATAATGCTGGCGAGGTCAAGATGAAACTGGACATACTCCTTGCTGGTAACTTTCTAAATTTTTGAGGCCAATATGGAAAAAACTTCAGGATCCACAAAAATGTATCCTTGGGCCCACTGAGTATACTATTAAAGCTATTATATAGGAGTAGTCCAAATACTAAAGTTAATGCTCTGCTAACTTTTCAGTACATGACCTAAATCTCCTTTCATCATGAGTTTGCACATCTGAATTCACTTCAGGATGTGCACTGTGGCAATGAAAATAACTTTTCTTTTCTCAGAAGTAATTTTAAGCATGTGTTTCAATATTGTAGATTGTATTAGGTTAATTATTGGCATAGAGATAAATTTATCAGAATTATTTGTTCATTTTCCTTTGTTGCTACTTTAAAAGATCAGTTTTTAAAATACTGCAAACCAACTTAATGACCAAAAAAGAGGTAATGGATAGAAAGAAAGATAAATGGAGAGTTGATACAGACAACTTGAATTTGGGGTAAATGAATGAAACTATTGTTGAAAACACCTTTAACTATGTATTCTGCATTGGTAATAAATTCCACCTAAGGCAATGACAAAAATATTACTAGTAAAGTCTAATATATTTTCTAGTTATGAGTGTTCACCCTGAAAGTGTCAAACACAAATATGGCATTTTAAAGTAAATTCTTTTTATCACACTTCAGGCTTTTAAGTTAGTAAATTTATAAGTAACTGTTTTGGTGTTTCTATGTATGAATTGTTCATATTAGTGTTGAAACATGCATTCAGTCCCAGCTTCACCACAGTTTACCAGCTAAGGTATTATCAAACTTTTTTTTTTAATCTTAGCAAATGTGAAATGATTGCTTAAGCATTCATTTCTATTAGTTTTTGTTTGTTTGTTTTAGATTTCTTAGCTGTTTAAGCAAAGAAAACAGAGAAACTAAATCCCAGATACTAAACATGAAGAATAAGAAGTTCAGGACTCTTTCACTTACAAGTGACAGAAAAACAAAATATCCAGAATTGGCTTAAGCCAAAAAGAGAGAAAGAGAGAGAGAATTTACAGGCTCCATTTCTAAAAGCCCAGAGCAAGTGGCAGGTGCAGCTTGTGACAGACTATGAGCCAAATCTGGCCTCTGCCTGATGGAGGGCCAGCCAGCTAAGGATGGTTCCTACACCTCTTCAATGGTTGGGGGAAAAAAATCAACAGAAGAATAGTCTTTCAGAGCATGTGAAAATTCAAATATCAGCATCCATAAACAAAGTTTTATTGGACATAGCTATGCCCTTTTGTTTACACACTGTGCTGCTTTCGTGCTAGGATAACAGAGTTGAGGAGTCACAACAGAGACTGCATGGCCCACATGGTCTAGAAGATTTACTAGTTGGCCCTTTACAGAGAAAGTCTGTGGCCCTGCCCTGGAAGCTCAATGGTGCTAGCACTGAGCTACATCCACTGGCATCATTCTACCTGCCCCCACTGCCTTCCTGTGTGTTGGCTCCATTTTCATACTGTGTGGGCAAGAGGGTGGCAGCATCACACGTGAGCTTCCGGCCCACTCAGCAGAGGAAAGGGGAAGGAGAAATTCTCTTTCCCACTCAGCACAAAGAACTGAGATTGAGTCCCATTGGTCTGGCTTGGATGTGGTGTCTGTCTCCATGGCAGAGTGCTCTGATGGTCCAGGAGTGGGTCACTCACTACCCCTGGAGCTGGGGACCCACCTGTCACTCCCCAGTCTCATAGATTGAGCAGGGGTCAAGGCAGAAGTCGATCATGCAGGGACACATAGACCATGTTAAAACTTGAAATTTTATTCTATATTTAGTGGGATCATGTAATCAGACTTATATTTTAAAAAGATGTCTCTCCTGGCAACATAGAGAATGAACTGGGGGGGCCCAAGAGTGGAGGTAGAGAGGCTAATCAGGGGTGGTTCTGCTGGAAAAAAAACAAAAACAAAAACAAAACAGATAGTTTATTTAACCAGGATTGTGGCTAGAGAGAAAGAGATATGGGCAAAGTCTAGAGATGCTTAGAAGTTTTAAATGGATAGATTTACATCTGAGGATTGAGGGAGAGGGGGATAATGAGAATGCATACTGCATTTCTGGCTGGCACAAGTGGGTAGATGGGGTCATTCTCAAGTTGGGCTACTGAAGAAAATGAGGATCAAGATGATGAATTTATATTGGAAATCATTACATTTGGGCTTCTCTTGAAATATGCAAGCAATGCCAAGTAGGCAGTAGGAAAATCAAGTCTGAAGCTCAGAGGTGTGGTGTAGGATGGGAAATAAAATTTTAAAAAGTCATCAATCTGTCAATAATATTTAAAGTCAGGGGAATGAATGAGTTTATGGGGAGGGGGGATGCAGGGGGAGAAGAGAGAGATGGAGAGAAAGAGAAAGAGGAAGTCTCACATTGATCTTGGAAAATCCCACATTTATGACTGAGGCGGAGGAGGATGAAGTGGCAAATGAGATTGAGATGAAGCAGACAGATAGGTAAGAGGAAGACGGGGAAGCCCAAGGTAAACAGTGATTCACAAAGGCGGAAGTGCTCAGAATGCCAATGCTGCTGAGAAGCCACGGAAGAGAAAGACAAAGTATTACCCATTGGATTTGATTACGTTGAAGTCATTAGTGACCTTAGTGAGTGCTGTTTTGGGAAAGTTTGGGGGTGGAAGACAGATTTAAGTGGGCTGAAGACTGACTCAGATCCTGTTTTTATGGGACTCTTGTCTTTTGATTCTATCTTTTTATGATTCCACGTCTGCTCTTTGAACCTGGTCTCTCTGTTTTGACGTTCAGACTTGACTCAGCCCCAATCTACAAGGTTTTGCTACAATCTTAATTATTCCCTTTGGAACCCAATTCTTGGTTCTGGCCCACTGAGCATCCCTGACAACGCATGAGCTAGCCTTTAAGTGAGGGTAATTGAAGCTTACCCATCTAAGTCATGGCATGTGGGGCTCAGGCTTCAGCTCAGCTGACCACTAATTGCATAAAACTGGAAAGTTACTCAACCTCAGTTTCTTCCTCAGTGAAGTGAGACCTAAAACCCCTATTTTACCATATCATCGTGAAAATTAAAGCTCTTGGTACATGATGGTTGCTCAATCAATGTTGGTTACCTCCTTCCACCTTTTCTGTCCATCTGAGAAATGAATGTCCTTGTACTTATCTTTCTGTGGAGCATTTGCAGATTGAAATGAGTATTCCTAAAGTGATGTATTGTAGTCAAGGAATGTAAATGCTTCTCAGTGACATTTCTTTATTCATCCAACATTTATCAATCACCTTCCATGTGACAAGCACAGAGCTCGGATGGGCAGCCAGCCATGAACAAGAAGGATACAGCCATGTGCCACGTGCCAGGTGCACAGGAGGTAGGCAAGTGTGGAACACAGGAGAGTCATGAAGAACATGACTGTGAACTGTGATAGGCACTGGGAAGGAAACAGCAGGGGCTGAGAAACAGAATGAGGGCCTTGGGATGCTTCAAGTGAAGTCATGGAGGAAGGTTTTTCTGAAAATTTGATGTATAAGCTGCTATCTAAAGGCATGATGGAACCAAGGACAGTTGCCCTTCTTGGCATTCATTGATAGATGGAGCTATCTGTGGAGACCCCCGAGAAGCTACTGAGGTGCAAGTGTATTCGCCTCTACATTGATTCTACATCTGGGCGGCTATGCATTCACTAACTTTTAATGTTTTTCTTTCCTTTTCATCATCTGCCAGGTGAGCAAGTCAATCATCACCTTTTAAACACTTGAGATTTCTAATCTATTTGTGGCTGAGAAATCTAACAATTGTGCTGGTTAGAATTACATAAGGATGACATTGGCTTTGGATGAGGTCTCTCCTATGAGTGTCGTAAACCAAACTTCAGAGCCTGAGCTGTGTACTAGTGCACTCATTAAACTTCTCAGAGACCAGTTTTGTTCCTGAGTTCTTGGCTAAGTTCTGGACAAGTGAGGTTCTAGGTAAGTGGCCTCTGGGCAAGAGAGGTGTTGCTGTGCAATCCTAAGCAATTATGACACAGGTTACCTTTGTAAATTAGGTGGCCAAGATCTGTAGGGCCCTAGGGTGTAAGGGATTCACTGTAGACCTGGGAGAGCCCTGGGCAAATGGACTGACTAGCTCTCTATCTGATGTTGTGGTTTTCTGTCCCTCCACTGATGACTGCCACTTCTCCCATGTGATAAGGTGTTCCTCTCTCGCCACCCAAATAAGGATCTCTATCTTTGCATTCTCCAGGACAGACACCCCAGCTTAGGAGAATTGTGTTTGATGTAAAAGGAAATGGAGTGGAAAAATATGCAAGTGTCTCATCTCTCCTGTCAAGTGCATGGCTGCTTGGCAAGCACTGATTTAGAAACTTGGAGATCTTTTCCATGTATTTGAACTTCAGCTTGACTAGGCACACAGGAGAAGGAGCAGAAGAAGAGTGTTTTTATAGCAACTTATCTTCCAGGGATGTCACAGTTGCAACTGAAATTAACTCTCCCCTCCCACAAGAGAGTTCGATGGTGGGTAAAAGGGAAGCAAATTCTGAAATGATTTTGTCTTTAAAGAGAATCAAGAGTGATTGTGTTCCCGAGGTCAGGAGGTCGAGACCATCCTGGCTAACACGGTGAAACCCAGTCTCTACTGAAAATACAAAAAATTAGCCGGGCATGGTGGTGGGCGCCTATAGTCCTAGCTACTTGGGAGGCTGAGGCAGGAGAATGGCATGAACCCGGGAGGCGGAGCTTGCAGTGAGCCGAGATGGTGCCACTGCACTCCAGCCTGGGCAACAGAGCGAGACTCCATCTCAAAAAAAAAAGAGTGATTGTGTTTCTTGCCTCTTTGTTATAGTATCTCTAACACAGGACTCCTTTTTTTATCATTGTAGATTACATCCTCTACCCCAAGAATGCCACCCTGCTTCAGATCACTCCACTCCAGGGCCTACTGGAGAGACAGAAGAGGGCGGGAGAGATGCGAGTTTGAGATGATTTTGCTCTTGTTATTAAAATGCTCTTCTCGTTGTGTGGTAAAATTACAGAAAATGTCTTTCTCTTCAGAAAACAAAGACTTCAGCCCCAAAGAGGGCCCAAGAGAGCTTTAGGACAAATTTGCATCTCTCTGGCAGGAACTATGTATGAATTCAAGACAGAGAAGTAGTATTTACATAATGTATACTATATTTCTGTTACAGCCTTCCAGATATAGCTTTCCAGAGAGCTCCCTAGCAAGAACTGGGAAGAGGTATGAGGGACAAGAAAGCTCCAAACAGCCTCCCCTACTGAAAGCTAATTGTAGTGGCACTGATTGGAAGGTGGTGGTGGAAGTTGTAGAAAGCCCTAGAGAGCAATCAACAGGCTTAGGGCAGGCTGACCCCAAGACCTTGAGTCACTGTGTGGCTTTGAGCAAATTGCATAACCTATTTTGGCTCTAATTCCCTCTTTTTAAAAATGAGATTGCACACCAGCAACTGCTGTGGACTCTTTCAGCTTGGAAGTGCTGTCTTTGTGGATAAATAAGGCATTTTTAAGGCTAGTCTAAGTTTACAAGTGAACCTGTGGAGGCCCTGAAAATACACTTACATATTTCACATAGGACTACTGTAGTCACTACAATGAGAAAGAATTTCACTTCCTGCATTAGATCGAGTGGATTAGAGATGGTGCATATAAAGCAGCTATGAAATGAAAATATTCCACAGATGGTAGTCATTGTTATTGCTTTTTTTTTTAGACAGAGTTTTGCTCTTGTCGTCCAGGCTGTAGTGCAATGGCGCAATCTTGGCTCACTGCAACCTTCACCTCCTGGATTCAAGCAATTCTCCTGCCTCAGCCTCCCAAGTAGCTGGGATTACAGGCGCCCACCACCATGCCCAGCTAATTTTTGTACTTTCAGTAGAAAGGGATTTCACCGCATTGGCCAGACTGGTCTGGAACTCCTGACCTTAGGTGATCTGGCTGCCTCGGCCTCCCAAAGTGTTGGGATTACAGGCATGAGCCACCACGCCCAGCCTTGTTATTGCTATTGTGACATTTATAATTAAGCTGACATTTTGTATAAAGTCATCACATAAATTGTACATGGAGTTGATGACAACTTTGAAAACAAGACCCCTTTACAGAGAGGGAAAACGCTGAAAAGAAATGTACTCTTAAAAACATGGTTGTATTTGTATAATGGCACTAAGAAGTGATTGTTTTCTTTTTTCTACTTCTCTGCACTTTTATGTTTTTGTTTAAAGAGTATTTACTGCTTTATGATCAATAAACACTAGTTTATTTTGAAATACTTTGTATTTAAGCATAAGGTGAATTTCTTCCTAGATCCAACAGTCACAGTAGCAAAATTATTACAGCACCCTGGACATTTTAGTGAATTTTAAGAAAAGCTTCACATCTATTTCTAAAAATTTGCATTAGATATTTAATTTCTATACCAAAAACTTGCTTTCAGTAAAAAAAAAAAAAAAAAGAAAGAAAGAAACGGAGGCACGAGCAGCACTGTTTAATAGCCTTCGCAGAAATATTTTAATCTAGGTGACTTGTTTGAATTTCATACGCCACAGGTGCAACAGAGGAAGAAAACTCGAAAATTTAGGAAATGTTAGCTTTTACAAAAGAAATACTCCATTACCTGGAAAACTCAGCAATTGAAATGGTTTGCTGGACTTTCGGCATCAGGCACATATTGGTTCGTTTCTCACGATGAGAAATTGGAAGAACTCAGTTCTTTCCAGCAATAAAAGAATTATTAAACCCTCATTTTGGCTTGAAATTCCTCTCTTTTTTGTGTGTGTTTGTACTGGTTTTTACTGAACACTTCTCTCACTAGATTTCACATGACATCAGTTCTTGTTATCCTGTTTCTAGCTCCAACCCCTTTCCCTGCCCCTTGCCCTCTACCAAAATGTGAAGATTGGGTCCGTTCAAGCTTCCAGTCCCTGGCTGAAAGGCTCACTGAGATCTTCTTGCTCCCTGGCTTTCTGTTGGGAAAATGGCTTTCTCTCTCTTTCAGGAGAATGTACTGAAAACAATCTCTGCCCTGCCCACTGGGATAGCGGAGAGGATGCCCTGTGGGAGGGAGAGGGTCTTGGTTTTCTGGCAGAGATGGCAGTCCTGGATGGCCTGTGTTTGATGCCTCCCGCTGGGTGGACGCTCTCCTGATGCGAGCTGGCAGCAGGCAGCCTGCCATCACCTTCCACCCAGCGGCCCTTGGAGTTGTAGCCCTTCCCGAACCAGCATCACTAGTGTGTCTGCCATTGGTGGTTCCCTTGGCTCCTAGCAGCGGCCATTGCCTAATGTGTCTCAGCTCTCCGAGGCTCTCATGAGAAAGCCAGCAGCTGCCATTATTTGGAACTTGGTCGTGCTCTCTGCATTTCTTCACGCACTCTTACCTTTTATGTTACTTTTTACACCAATACAATGATGCCTGGAGAGCTCCATGCCATTCTCAAGGGCAACCTTCAGCTCAATCCATGAAGGTCCCTATGGCGATCCCTTGCTACCATGTCCCTTTGAAGACTGTAATTTGTTTATTCATTTTTCACTCACTCATTCCCTAACAATTGTTCGTTGAACATCAGTTATGGGCCAGACACTCTGCTAAGTGGCAAGGATGTCCAAAGGAATGTAAACATTGGCTGGACCTCTGAGGAGCAGACTAGTATAGAAGATCCAAATTAAAACAAAACAAGGCAAAACTGTGAACTTGATTTGGTAATAGCAGAACGTGTTTGGACAAACCATAGGGTACAGAGGGCACAAAGATGAACTCTGCTGCCCAGATCCTCTCAGAATGGAGGAAGCACATTTTCAACCACGTTGGAATGGAGTTGGAGAGAGAGCAAGATTACGCAAGGCAAAGAGGTGTGAAGCTGCCTATGGGCTGCTCACTACTGTTAGAACGTGAGTTTCTAGGAACAAGGAATTTGCTGGGTATAAGGCTGGAGAGGAAGACAAGGGTCATGTTGAGTTGGGCATTATATAGCCCTTGCTAAGGGCTTTCTGTATGTTCTTTGGATACTGCCGCTGCAAGAAGGAAATATAAATATTTACTCTAACTCCAAAAAGTAACTCTAAAATATAATTTGCTGGCAGTGTAAACGGTAGCAGGCAGAAGGAGATGCTTGAGTATTTAATGCCTGGGGTTATTGCAAAGGCTTTGCAGCTTTGGACGTCCTGGGAAAAATGCCTTGGGTAGGGCACATCCTCTCAGTAGAGTAGGGACTGAGGACTTGCAGAGCCTGTGAGACCCAGGGAGATGGAGGAGTGAAGGGATAGCCGCAAGTAACAGCAGAGGTGCCAGGTCACAGAGATGTGGACATCCAGGTGACACAGGCTTGTTCTTGAGCGTGCATTGGGCCTGGATCCTCTGTGAGTTTCTTAGGCAGGGCTGGGTAGGGGTGTGTATGCTGAGAGCCCACGCAAGATAAGAGGCTGTTAGAATTTGATTTTCAATTCTATCTGCCAGTTGTTAAATATCTGGGGATGGCTGCGTTTTTGTTCTGAGGCTTAGACATAATGTAAGTGAATCATTTGTCATACAGTAGAGTCTTAGTCCCCTCATATGCGATTTCATTTCCTACTGACAAAGAAAGTAAAACTCAGAGACACAGAGTAATTTCCTCAACATCACAGAACAGCACAATTACTTCTTGTCTAAGAAGAGAACCTCAGCATCTTGGCTTAATTTCCAATTCTCCACCCCCAATGGCAAGTTGTTATTGAATTTCTACTGAGAGACAGTAGTTTCTTGTCATGATGAAACTCAAATATTATTCCTTAATGAACAAACATGGCAACTTTCTGTCATAATATTTGTGCAAAAATGTGGTTTTTACAACCAGTCACTACGGGGTGAGACAGGTCTCGGTTTTCTTCCCCACCCTGTTCTACTCATTTTCAGAACCATAAAAAAACAGAAGCACATAAGTTCCAAAACCCATAAAAACACATTTACATATACAATCAGGAGATACAACATGAGGTTTTAATAAACATTACTCAGCTATGCGACATGTATTCTGAGTTAAATACTACACAAATGTCATCGCATCTGGTTTTCAAAAATGACATTTCTTTTATGTAGTATGTGGACAATTTTGCAATTATATGTTGCTTGTGGATTATTAACTTGTGAAAGTGGTTCAAACCATATTTTCATTGTTATAAAGAATGGCATTAACTACCCACCTGTGTGATGTGTTATTGCAGACACTTGAGAAGAACTGTGAAACTAAAGCTGGCATCGCCAGTGCTACAGTTCATAAGCAATGGCTGTGTCTAGCCAACATTCCAATATGCAATTCAGTGAACAAAGGGAAATCAATGGAATTAGCAATATTAATGGCATCACAATATATTGATGTATTCTTCTCACTCTCCTCCTGCAGAACTCACACTCCACCTTGGGTATTCACTGCTCAAGCACCAGCTCCCTAGAGGCTGGCGAATTATTTAAATCTCTCTGTTTTATTTGAACTAAAACACAGAGACAAGTTTGTTGTCAGGTGTCGATGGCTGTGTTGCAAAAGGAAGGTCCATGAATTACTGATGTGGAAGTCCTTGGGGCAACAACAACAACAACAAAAAAAGCAAGGACTATTTCACGTTTGCTGGTGGTGGTGGTGGCATTATTTCCCAGATTCTATAATTCATTCAGCACCCCTGCAAAGAACTCTCACCACCCCATTCTTCTTTCACATGACTGAGATGGTTATTGTCATTTGCAATCTACAGAGCCTTCCTGAACACAAATTGTGATAGTATAAAATACACAAGGTATGTCTACAGAGATACGAGATCAATTCCACCAGCATATTTCTGTCTAGATTGTGAAGAACTAGTTTCCTAAACCTACTCTACTGCTTACTCGGTAGCTGAGGGACCGTATGTCAGGAGAGCTAGGACTGTGGGTGAGATTGGACTGATGAATGTCCACCTCCATGATTTTATGATAGCCAATTAGCTTATTACACAATTAGGCCTTGTAAATAGATGGGGACATGCTCAGTCAACTGTACAAATATTAGACATAGATTTGGTGAAAGATTTAGATTATGTATCCCTGCGAGTACGAGAGCTTTTGGTGTGGTGTCAAGTCCTGAGGAAAAATATGTGAATTGTATATTCAGAGATTAAGAAGATAAGGACCAAATTAATACCTGCTATTTAATGATTAGAAAAATTGCCAACTAATTATGAAAATTAACAATCTGTAAGCTCTTTTATTGTATGTATAAGTGAAAACAGTAGGTTACTAGTATACTACAGTGTTTGGCCTTAATAGCATCTTTATAAAGAGAAAAATAAATGATATTTGAAATAATAGAAATGAATTTTTGAAAAGTGTCTTATTCAAGTAAAGCTCTGCTTATGAAAATTGTTCTTTATTACAAACAAAAGCCCACATTTTGGCCTTGAAATCCATGCTTTTCTACTTACAGGTTTTACCTTTTGTAAAGTTGTGTCAATAAATTATCAAAACTTGCCAAAATGGATTTTATAGCAGAAAGTCTGACTTGAAACCATATTTACTATGGTGTGATTTTCCAGTCAGAACTTGTAAAATTACCAAGTGACTGTTTTAAAAAACAATATTGTAAATGCTTCATCACCCCTGGGCAGGCTTCTTTAACTCCTGACTTCAGGCTGCTTGAGCTTCTTCCTTCTCTGTGTGTTTGTGAAGACTTTGACCTGCCTTGTAAATCTTTGTTTACATGCTTGTCATCATTCTGGACAATGATCTCCTCAAGGTCAGAGGCTGCTTTTTTATTGGTGGTTTGTTTGTTTCCTGGTTGTTGTTTATTTAGGATTAAACATAACACATATCCACGATAAAAATCAGATATTTAAAAATATAATAAAGAAAGTTTAAAAATTTAGATCAAATCCCATTAACAAGAAGTGATCATTCTTGGCATTAGGTGCAAAATTTTCTAAGTCTAGTATCCATGTGTAGTTGCAGATATCAAGAAAGAAAAAATGGGCAGAAATAATTGTAGAACAATAAGTCAAATTACATGTGTTATTTTGAAATAAATTACATTACATTTAATTTTACTTGAACTTAAAAGAAACTGAAGTGAAATTGGAACAACTGAAATTTATTTTTATCTTGATTCCAAATTATCTCTTTAAATTTAAGCAAAGCTTATAAAACCTTTAAAAGACCATAATTTTGATTAACTAAGCATTTTAGCATTAGGCTTTAGTTATTTATTAGCCTATAACTCCCCATTTTTCTTATTTACATTATTATTTAATTTTAAAACCTTTGAGATAATTATAGATTCACATCTACAAAGAAATATATGAAATAGTACAGAGATTCTGTTTACCCTTCATTCAGTTTCCTTCAAAGATAGCATCTTGCATATATACATTATATAGTATAAAATCACAACCAGGAAATCAACTTTGATGCAATCCACTGACCTTATTCAGATTTCATGAGCCTTATATGTACTTATATGTGTATGTGTTTAATTCCATGCAATTTTATCACATGGTAGATTTGTGTGACTACCACAAACCAAGACGCAGAATAATTCTATCACCAGGATTCTTCAAGCCTTGGCACCAAGAATGTGTTCTCCATCCCTGTAATTCTGTCATTTCAAGAATAGAACATACATGGATTCACATATTATGTAACTAACCTTTTGATACTGGCTTTTTTCACTCCACATAATCCCCCCAGATCCATCCATGTTGTTGCATGTATCAATATTTCATTCCTTTTTATTGCTGAATACTATTCTGTGGCATGAATATGTCACTGTTTGTTTAACCAGTCACCTGGTGAAGGATATTTAGGTTGTTTCCAGTTTTAAGGTATCACCAGGAGGCATCTATGCACACTCATGTGCAGGTTTTTGAGTGATTTTCAGGGACTCCCCTGGAATAGATACATGTGAGTACAGTTTCTGGGTTGTATGATATGCACAGGTTTAGTCTTTAGAAACTGCCCCACTCCAGGATCACTGGACTATTTTGCATTTCCACCCACAATGTGTGAGCCATCCCATTTCTTTGTATCCTTACAAATGTTTGGTATTATATTAAGTGCTCATGGTAATCACAGTTACATCCTTTTCCATAATCACTATTCACCACAATTATTTCTTTCCATAGTTATATACTTAAATGGATTGAATACTCAGTACCATAAATGCTGTGTTTTGATTAGTGTAGGGATCTTATGAAGCACTTTTGTTGCGCTTTGTGTTTAAAAATCTTATTTAAAAAAACTATTGATGCAATAATCTCTCTAGATTCTTATGTGTTTGAGAACATCTGTGGTCTTTCTACCTGAAGGACAAATTGACTGCGTAACAATTCTGGTGGGCATAGTTTCATTTATCTTCTGGCATTTCTGGTTATTATAGGGAACGCTATTTCCTCCCCAAAATGTAACTCGCTTTTTTTCCCCCTGAATACTTACATGATTCTTCATCCTTGAGATACAGCAATTTCACGGGCTGTGCCTTGCTGTGTGTTCTCCAGAATGTGTTTATTGCGGGTTAATCTGCATTGTGAAATATTTCCTTATTCCAGAAAAGCCTTCTCGTAGCTTTGAATATTTTCTGTTTACTTTTTCCTGTTCTCTTCATAAGAAATGACAATTCATTTAGCCTCTGGCAGACCCTCTTGGCTGGGAGTCCATAGGCACAGCATTTGACACAGCTCTCCCTAGCATCCCATGGTGCTGTTGTGGTCTTCAGGGGACACTCACTGTCCCCAAGACCTCAGGGCATCTTGCAGCTCAACCTATGGCTGATGCCTCCTGACTGGGAACCCTCTGTCCTGCTCAGCCACACATGAGTCTTGGCCGCAGACAAGCAGTGGCTGACAGGCGAGCTTCATTGCTTGTCACATGGGTTTGTACATTTCTTTGAATTGTTTATGAAGGGTTCAAGGAGGGGGAATAAAACAAAATGACAAGGTCCATCTGAATAGGAAGAGCCCGGCCCTCTTCACCTCGCTCTCCTCCTGCTCCCGGCAGTGTTGACACAGAGCTGGATAATCCTTATGGAATGTTTGGACAAATGAGCAGATGCACAAGTGATATTCTGCACCAAGCAGAGTCATCGAAGATGAGAGTGGCTGCAATCAGCTAAAAGAAATCACCAAGACTGGCTCTGACAACTGTGACTGAGTGAGTCATGAAGAACTCATTTAATATTTTTGAACATTTCCTGAATTGCCCACATACAAACCCAGTAAATGATTCATTGTTATCCATTCTCATTGTGAAAATTGCTGAAATAAAATGATCATTATGGTCCAGTAATTTTGGTTGCAGCACTATTCACAACAGCAAGAATATGGAATCGATCTAAGTGTCCGTGAATAGATGAAAGGATAAAACAAATGTGGTATATACACAATGGAATATTATTCAGCCATGAAAACAAATGAAATCCTGTCATGTGCAGCAACATAGATCTTGTCATTTGCAGTAACTGGATGTTAAGTGAAAGAAATCAGGCACAGAAAAACAAATATCACATGTTCTTACTCATATGTGCAGATAAAAAACTGGATCACCTGAAGATAGCGAGTAGATTGGTGGTTATCAGACGCTGGGAAGGGTACATGGGGAGGGAGATATGAGGGACAGAAAAAAGAATCTGAACATAGTTATTACCACTCAACTGTACTCTTGAAAATGGTAAAGAGGAGATCCCATCGAGTTAAAAAAGCTTCTGCACAGCAGGGGAGACAGTCAATAAAGTGAAGGGACAACCCACAGAATGGGAGAAAATATTTGCAAACTACCCATCTGACAAGGGACTAATGATCAGAATATATAAGGAGTTCCAACAACTGTATAGGAAAAAGTCTAATAATCAGATGAAAAAATGGGCAAAAGATCTGAATAGACATTCCTCAAAAGAACACCTACAAACGGCAAACAGGCATATGAAAAGTTGCCCAACATCACTGATCAGAGAAATGCAAATCAAAACTACAGTAAAATATCATCTCACTCTAGTTAAAATGGCTTTTATCCAAAAGACAGGCAATAACAAATGCTGGTGAGAATGCAGGGAAAAGGGAACCCTTGTGTGCTGTTGGTGGGAATGTAAATTAGTGCAACCACTACAGGGAACAGTTTGGAGGTTCCTCAAAGAACTAAAAATAGAACTGCCCTATGACCCAGCAATCCTACTGCTGGGTATATACCCAATAGAAAGGAAATCAGTGTATCAAAAAGAGATCTGCACTACTATGTTTATTGCAGCACTGTTCACCATGGCCAAGATTTTGAAGCAAGCTAAATGTCTGTCGACAGAGGAAGGGATAAAGAAAATGTGGTACATATACACAGTGGGGTACTATTCGGCCATAAAAAAGAATGAGATCCTGTCATTTGCAACAACATGGATGGAACTGGAGGTCATTATGTTACATGAAATAAGCCAGGTGCAGAAAGACAAACTTCACATGTTCACACCCATTTGTGGGAGCTGAAAATGAAAACAATTGATGTCACAGAGATAGAGAATAGAAGGATGGTTACCAGAGGCTAGGAAGGGTAGTGGGGAAGTTAGAGAAGTGGGGATGGTTAATGGGTAAAAATATGTAGTTAGAGGGAATAAATAAGATCTAGTATTTGATACCATAATGGGGTGACTACAGTCAACAATAATTTATTGTACATTTTTAAATGACTAAAAGAGTATAATTGGCTTGTTTGGAACACGAGGACATGAGAAATTCTTGTGGTGATGGATACCCCATTTACCTTGATGTGATTATTGCACATTGTATGCCTATATCAAAATGTCCCATGTACCCCATGAATATATACACCTACCATGTACCCATAAAATTAAAAATAAAACATTTAAAAATAGTAGAGATGGTAAATTTTACATATATATATTTTACCTCAATAAAAATAAAATTAAAACAGCAGCAACAAATAAACAATATAGCTATAAAGAATATAGCTATCTTCAGTAAGTTTCTAGGGTCTGCCAGATTTTAGCTGTTACAATTACTATTGGAATTTCATAGGTAAGAAGAAGTAAATGAATTTCTAGGTGGCAAGTATTCTATGGCCACGACAGCATCTCGTTCTATAAGTTTTCTGATTGACGCTGTTCTTAGTGTTCAACATGAGACTGGGAACATGGGTAGGACATCAGGGCTCTGATTTTCTGAAGATACTGATAAAGTTGTGGTAAATAATTGTAAAGTTTAGAATCCTGAAATTCTTTTGTTTTAGTTGTCAGTATTCAAGTAAGTCTTTATTAAACGTAACAAATGCTGAGTTAAAAGAGAAAAAAAAAAAACAAATGAACAGGGAACCTTTAGACATTGCTGGTGGGAATCAAAGAGGTACAAGTATTGGAAACTATTTGTTAAAATTAAAAATTTATATCCTGTAAACCGGTAATTTAACTTCTAGATATAGAATTAACAAATTCGAGCCCACATGTGCCAAAAGGCACCTACAAAGGATTATAGCTGCATTGTTTGTAATTGTTCCAAATTAGAAACAACCAAAACGTCCACCACGAGTAGAGTGGATGAGTAAATGGTAATTCATATGAGTAAAAGCTATCTGTTAATTCAAAAGAATTAACTAAAGCTACATGGATCAATCCACAAACGTAATTTTCAGTGAAAGAGGTCAGGCTCAGATTAATGAATGATGCATTATTCCCTTGACAGAAAGTTTGAAGCCAGGTAGAATGGACCCCTGGCATCAGATGTCAGCATGGTGCTACTCTTGGGTTGAGGCAGGGGGCACGGAGCTGCTGGGTGCTGGCTGCGTTTTAGTTCCTGGCATGTGAAAGTTACATAAGTGTGTTTACATTTAATCATCAAGTTGTTCATTTCTGATGTGTGCACTTTGCTGTTCAGCAAAAAGTGAAAATAATGTAAAAACAAACCAAGAGGACAGATTTTAACATGGGAGTTTGGAAACAGAAGAGGAAATAGCAGTGGAAAACAGACCTCTGTCTGTCTGTATATGAAAATTGACAAGACTAAACATCTTAGGAGTAGGAAATGAGGACTCTTGAAACCCAGACACATGTGAAGGGAATCCTAACAAATGACCAACATATTAGCAAGGCGTTGGAGTTGCCTAGGGCAGCACAGAGAGAGCGGTGTGTGAACAACTTTTAAAGATCACAACGGGATGAAAGACTTAAGGGGTGGATCTGTTTCAGAGGCATCCTCTTATTGTATGATCAGACAGTCTCGTTGTAATGATACAACGAATTTCATGGAGGGAAAATAGTAGGTCCCTTGTTTTAAAAAATAGTCTCATCAAATGCATCTATCTTTGAGAGCAGAGAAAAGGAAAATTACAATTAATGAAACGGAAATGTACAGAGGACATTCAAAATAACCAGGTGGAAAATCATATGACAAACATCAAAAAAAGTCAAAAACAAAAGGAAGAGACAACCGTATAAAATAAGCCATAAATAACATACATGTTGTGATTGGATAACATCAAGTGCATTCGTCACTACGCTAGGTGGGGTGGGTGGAGGTCATCCCCACCTCCTGGCCAGCGCACCTGTGTGTAATGACCTCCCCTGCGTGTGGGCTGGGCCAATGACTGGTTTCTAAGAATGAGACACAGCGGAAGTGATGGCTGTCACTGCTGAGGTTAGCAACATGAACACTGCAGTTCCAGCCTTGGGCTGCTGTCTCTGCTCTGAGGGGAGCTGGCTGCCATGTCCTGAGCTGCCCTGTGGAGAGGGTCACGTGTCAAGGAACTGATGTCTCCCACTGTGGAAACAAATGAAGACCACCCAAATAAGCAGGCAAAGGTTGTTTATTCGCAGCTGCTATAGCAAGGGGGTCCATGGCCATCACTTGCATCCTGACAGACTCAGGCAGGCAAGGAGTGGGGAAGCTTCACCGTGGAAAAGGGGAGGCTTCGGGGGCCCTTGCAGGGGCTGTGGGCCTGAGGAAGCTGGGGGCAGCTGGTGAGAAGTGGGCATCCCATGGGACTGGCTAGGGGACATACTGGGCTTTCTCTGGTTGGCCCTAGATTGGAAGCAGGAATGAAATCTAGGAAACTGTGAGTTATTAATCAAGTCCTGGCTGTTTGGGTCTGATTATTACAGACTGCAATGTTTAATTTGGCATATTATTTCTAAAGAGAGCAATCTGAATTCCTACAAGCCTGGCCTGGAGCAGGCTGGCCTCCTGGGCTGGTTCCCGTAGATGACGGCTTGACCTCCAGGGCTGGCTGCTGCAGGGGGTGGGTGGGAGTTCTACTCTTCTAGATGCTCTGGCCATTGTCCCTTTGTGTACTCAGTCTCTCACCACTGAGAGCCAGCAAGGATCCAAGGCCTGGAAACAACCCAGCAAGGGGTCTTGGTTGTGGGTCCTCCCCCTGAGCATAGAAATGACTGCGTACCAGATTCAACTAAAAAATAAAATCCAGCTATCGTCTGTTTGAAAGAAAGATTTAAAATATGATCAAAAAAGGTGGGAAAAAAAAGATGAAAGTATTAGGCCCAGGAAATGGATGGGGAAGGGGAAAACATATATGTGAAACTATAAAAATATTTAGCTTTTTTTGGCTACAAAGTAAAACATTAGAAAGTAAAAGTTATTAGTCCTCATTTCTCACATGATGGGTGAGTGTTATTTTCTTTTTCATAAATTTTTGCTTTCTAATTTTCTTACGCTGAACGTCAAATTTCTGATCAGGAAATACAAGGAAATAAAGTACTCCTCCATTTTTCCTGGGTCCTTCCTCCATATGCCTCTCTCTCTCCCTGTCTAAGCACAGGGTCCCGGCGCCG
Organism: Hylobates moloch; assembly: GCF_009828535.3. Taxonomy (NCBI): domain Eukaryota; kingdom Metazoa; phylum Chordata; class Mammalia; order Primates; family Hylobatidae; genus Hylobates; species Hylobates moloch. Next base: position 33,642 of record NW_026652386.1, on the reverse strand, counting down.
CTCTGCGGGCTCCTTTTCTCAGCCCCTCTTTTTGGTGCCAGTTCCTCCCTGCTTGCAGCCTTTGGAAGCCGCTGCTCTTCCGCCCATGTCTGCGCTCCCTCTGCCCGTGGATATCGCTTGCCTCTGTCTTCCTGGCCAATGGGGTGGCCCTGCCTTCATAGCATCTCCAGTTCTCTTCCACGGCGCCCGAGGGCGTCCTGGGGGAAGAGGCCTCCTGGGGATGGGCCTGTGTTGCTTCCTCCCTGACACACACCCTGGATGCCCGAAAGCAAACTACGTACATGGATAGGCTAAAAAACAAGCTTTTGCAAATTAATAAATAGTTTTTGAGTCATCTGGAAGTCACAAAATAATGTTTGTTTGACAAAACTAAATGATTATCCTATTTATTCAAATATAAGACTGTTGGAAACTATTCTGGGAAGTTCAGATATTGTAGCCAAAACATATACAAACGTAACATACCGGCACAGTAATTGGAATGCAGTCATACTGGCATGCCCCTAGACAATTAAATCAATGGAACCAATAGGGTTTATAATTATAATTATAGACCAATGACATATTAGAGTTTAATAATTGATTATTCGGGCTGGTTGCAGTGGCTCATGACTGTAATCCTAGCACTTTGGGAAGCCAAGGTGGGCGGGTCACCTGAGGTCCGGAGTTGGAGATCAGCCCCACCAACATGGTAAAACCTCGTGTCTACCAAAAAATACAAAAATTAGCCGGGTATAGTGTTGCATGCCTGTAATCCCAGCTACTTGGGAGGCTGAAGTGGGAGAATCGCTTAAACTCTGGAGGCAGAGGTTGCAGTGAGCCGAGGTAGCAGTGCACCACTGTACTCCAGTCTGGGCAACAAGGCGAGATCCTGTCTTAAAAAAAAAAAAAAAAAAAAAAAAAAAAAGATTGATTATTCAAGGTGATTTAAAACACCTTGAAAAAATAAATAAGTACACGATTAGAGAAACTGGCTACCAAATCATTCATTCAATTACTTATCTAGCTATTAATGACAAATGTGTATTAAACACTTCCTGCCAGTCTGTTTAAAGCTCTAGGGTAGGGATATGGCATGGAACAATAGATACAAAACCCCTGCTCTCACAGAGCTTATATTCTGAAGTGAGAAAAACAAATTTAAAAATTATAATTTATTTAAGATTTGAATAGAAAATGAAATGATTGGAAAACTATCAGAAAATGTGATAAAGAATTATTTAGTTTTGATCATTTATGACTGATAAATTGTGAAGAAAAAACAGATTTCATTGTATACAATTTTTTTTTATTTAAAACTTGTCACTTTCTCTGATCATAAAAATAATCTTTGTTTATTACAAAAAATGATAAAGTGAGATTTCAAATTACTAGGCAGATGATGTTGGAAACTCAAATAATTGGTTTAAAATGTAAACACCACATATAAAATAGATGCTGCTGGAATAGTATTCAAAAATTGTGTTTTAAAAAATTAAAAAACATAAAAGTGGTAAGAAACAAATAGGTTGTTCCTAGGATTTGGGGGAGAAAGCCTTCCTAAATAGGCCAGTAAATCTACTACAAAGGGAGGGAAATGGCAGTTTTAGCTACATAAAAATATGCCAATCCTATACCATCATGTAAACACCATAAAGAAGTTAAACTAAAGATGTGGACTCCAATGAGAACACCAAGGGAAGAAGGTATATTTGCAAGAGGGAAGGGCTGGTTTGTTTAAGTTATTCTAGTGTTCACTGACTGTCTAGGTGAGGAGGATGATTCTGCAAAGAAGACAAAGAATCTCTTGCAGAGGTAAGAACAAGACAGTGTGGCTCGTGGAAGCTAAGAAAAGTGTTTTCAGAAGGGGGAGAGAACTGAAAAACAACTGTTTGACTTGGCAACCCCACAGCCCGTGGCGGCCCTGGGACATAATGCTCTCCATGAAGCCACTGGAGTGAAGGCAGCTTGGAATGCATTGAGGTATGGGCAGGTGTGAGGGACAACAAATAGAGACAACGCTAGGTACGTTTCTAAGGGGGAGGAGAGGGTCTTTCATAGCAGGACGGGAACAATGATAGAGGTGGATTTGCTGTTTTCGAATGGATCCTCTCAGCTGATGGGAAGGATCCCGCCATAAATCTGACTTGCGGTGGTCCTGGACTCACAAGGCCCTGCCCTTGGATTAAGGCTCTGCTGCTGCCAGCTTGACATTCTTTATAACTTCTGAGCCAGCTGTTCTGCATTTTCATTTTGCACTGGGACCCACAAATTATGTACCTGGTTCTGCATTATTGAGAGGGAAAAGCTTACTACACAAACGCGACAAAAGCTTCTATAATAATCAGTGGGGTGGAGAAGCTCCAAAGCCTAGGTGAAGAGGTTGGAGAATTGGCAGTTTCTTTTGTAATAGGAAGGAAGTGTGAGTACACAGGTTAGTTTTATCAGTTTCCTGTCCAGGTGACAAAGGTGTGTTTTATTTTTAAAGTAAAAATTGTAAGCATTTGTTGTAAGTGCTGAGGATGAGGGTGGCGCTGTAAGCTGGGTAACAGTGAAACAGATTTGAAGCAGTGAAGAGTGAGATTGGAGGAGCCAGAATGACTGAGGGCCCGTGAAGACTGCTCAGTTGGAGTTTATTTAGGAACCTCTAAATTGTTATTGGACCTTCTCTGTACTTGTTGCCTGAGCAAAGGGATTTTTCCAGGTGGGTAGAATATAATGAAAGACAGTTTAAGGTACTAACAGGAGTGCCAGTGACATGACAGACCAAGGAATCTAACTGAGAAAATGAAAGAAGTTAAGAAGTGTTATTTGGAAGGTTGGTATATCCCTATATGCATATGGGATACTTTTAGGGAGACAAATATTAGTGATATATATACATATTAGGGATTTTATATATATATAGTTGTTTATTGAGCTTTATATAAATGTTATAGTACATACTGTATGTAATCTTTTGAGAATTGATTTTCTTTTTCAACTCTGTATTTTTAAGACTCATCAATGTCATTTCCTGTACCTATAGTTTATTCATTTTCACTGATGTGTAATATTAATTGTACAAATACACTGATATTTATTTAACTATTCTTCTGTCTAAGGACATTTGTATTGTACTGTATAAACATGCTGGTACATGTCTCCTGAGAAACATGCCCCAATGTTTCTCTAGGTATACACCTAAGAATTGAATTGTTGTTTTATAGGGTACTTGAATGTTTGGATTTTTTAAATTTATTTTTTTGTATAAATTTATGGGGTACAAGTGTAATTTTGTTACATGGATAGACTGTGTAATGGTGAAGCCAGGGCTTCCACGGTATCCATCACCTGAATAATGAACATTGTACCCATGAAGTAATTGCCCATCATCCACTCTCCTCCTGTACACTCACCCTCCTGTGTCTACACTCTCTATCATTTCACACTGTATGTTCATGTGTACACATGTTTAGTTCCCACTTATAAGTGAGAACATGAGGTATTTGTCTTTGTGTCTAAGTTGTTTCACTTAAGATAATGGGCTCCAGTTCCATCCCTATAAAGACATGATTTCATTCTTTTTATGGCTGAATAATATTCTTAATATGGCTGAATAATGTTGTATATATGTACCACATTTTCTTTATCCAATCACCTGCTATTGGACACTTAGGTTGATTCTATATCTTTGCCATTGTGAATAGTGCTGCAATAAACATATGAGGGCAGGTATCATTTTGATATAGTGATTTCTTTTCTTTTGAGTAGATACTAATTAGAGGGATTGCTGGGTCAAATGGTAGTTTCATTTTTAGCTTTTCGAGAAATCTTCATACTGTTTTTCGTAGAGATTGTATTAATTTACATTCCCACCAACAGGGTATGAGCACTCCCTTTTCTCTGCATTCTTTGCCAACATTTGCTATTTTTTGTCTTTCTGATAATAGCCATTCTGACTGGTGTAAAATTATATCTCATTGGGATTTTAATTTGTACCTGTCTGAGAATTAGTGATGTTGAGCAGTTTTTCATATGCTTTTTGTCCATTTGTACATCTTCTTTTGAAAAATATCTATTCATGTCCTTTACCCACTTTTTAAGGGGATTGACTTTTTGTTGTTGAGGTGTTTGTTGTTGAGTTGAAATTCCCTTGGAATTTCCCAAGGAAGTCCCCTGTTGGATGCATAGTTTGCAAATATTTTCTCCCATTCTGCAGATTGTCTGCTCACTTTGTTGGTTATTTCTTTTGCTGTGTGGAAGTTTTTAGTTCAATTAAGTCCTACTTGTCTATTTTTTGGTTTTTGTTGCCTGTGCTTTTGAGATTTTTGTCATGAATTCTTTGCCTAGGCCAATGTCCAGAAGAGTTTTCCCTAGGTTTTCTAATACTATTTTTAGATTCCAGTCTTACATTTAAGTCTTTAATCACTCTTGACTTGGTTTTTGTATATGGAGAGTTAGAGATCCAGCTTCATTCTTTTGCATAAAGCAATCCAATTTCCCCAGTACCACTTACCGAAAAGGCGTGTCTCCCCAGTGTATGTTCTTGTCAACTTTGTCAGAATCAGTTGGCTGTAAATATGTGGTTTTATTTCTGGGTTCCCTATTCTGTTCCATTGATCTCTGAGTCTTTTCATACTAGTACCATGCTGTTTTGATTAATACCAGTTATTCCTCAAAAAATGATTGTACCAATTTATGTACCCACTGTAAAAGTATAAATTCTTGTTGAATCGGCATTCTTTCTAACACATGGTATATTGGACTTTTAAATTTTTACCAATTTTGAGTAGGTATAGAATGTTATCATTATTTTCTTATTTTGACAACAATGTCTTATTGTGTCTTTATTTTGAAAATAAAACATCCTTAATTACTAATGAAATTGAGAAAGGTTTCTTTTCTTCTTCCTTCCTTTCTTCCTTGCTTCCTTCTTTGCTTGCTTCCTTTCTTTTGTTTCCTTTTTCCCATTAGTCTTCCATCTATTCATGTCTTTTGTCCATTTTTCTATTTTTTTGTTCTTTTTCTTGTAGATTTATAAAGTTATTCATATATTCAATTTGTGAATTATTTGTGGGATATTGTCACTAATGTCTTCTCCCAGACTGTGGCTTGTCTCTTGAATTTCTTTCTTTTCTTTTCCTTTTTTTGTAAGATCTAGTAAAACATGTATTTCTCTTTCAACTTTTTTTTAAAGGTGTATGTAACCATGGGTACAAGTGCAATTTTGTTACATTGATAGATTTCATTGTGGTGGAGTCAGGGCCTTCAATAACGCATTCATCACTGGAGCAATGCACATTGTACCTGCCAAGAAACTTCCCATCATTTTTTTCTTTTTTTATGATATATACATCTTAAAGCTTAAAATTTTGCCTTTCATGTTTTATTTCTCAATATATCGACATTGCTTTTGTGTAAAGTAGGGATAAAGTTTTTTTATTTTTTCCAACCATTTCTCCCAGCTTCATTAATTCTATAGTCCCTTTTTTCTTAATTGTCTATACTTCCATCTCTATCATATATAATATTTTCATGTATTCATTAGTCTGTTTCAGGGATCTCTATTCTGTTCTGCTGATCCATGTTTCTGCTCCTGCACCTATACCACACTGTCTTAATTACCAGAGAAACCTTATAGAAAATCTTGAAATCTGATGGCCAAGTCACCCCTTTTCCACCTTTCCTTCTTTCTCTTTCTCATCCTCTTCCTTCAGGAGCGTGTTGATTGGTTTATTTTCACATTTTTTTCCCATGTAAAACTATAAAGCAGCTAGTCAAGTTCCAGGACAAGCTCTAGAGAATTGTGATTGGAATTTCTTCCACTCTATATTTTAATTTTGAGAGAAATAAAATGTTCACAATATTGAGTTTTTTAATCCAAAATACAGTAATTACTTACGTCTTTCTTAATGTTGTAAATTAAGTTTTTGTAAATTTTCTCAGAGATCTAACATGATTTATGTTAGACTTTTTCTTAGGTGACTTAAAAATTTTGTTATTATTTTTATTATAAGTATGTATATGGCTAAGTGTATATGTATCTGGCTCTACATGTATATGTAATATATACATATAACATGTACATATGTACATATAACATACATATACACGTAACATATATAACATATATGTTACATATATAGGCATTGTATTTTTTAAGCAATACGTTTTCTGGTTGTTGATGACATATATAATGCATTTACTGGTCAGCTACTTAGTAAACGCTCTCATTGTTCTAATAATTTTTTCATGCATTCTTTTGGATTTCATATGCAGAAAGTTATATCCAAATAATGACAGCTTTGTTTTTTTTCTAATTGTTATGGCTTTATTTCTATATTTTGCATTACTGCTCTGGGGAAGATCTACAGTGCAAGGTTGAATGAGATTGTAATAATGAATACCCTATCTTGTTATTGATTTTTTTTTTTTTTTTTTGAGACAGAGTCTCACTTTTTTGCCCAGGCTGGAGTGCAAAGGTTCGATCTTGGCTGATTGCAACCTCTGTCTCCCGGATTTAAGCGGCTCTCCTGCCTCAGCCTCCCGAGTAGCTGGGGTTACAGGTGTGTGTCATGACGCCTGGTTAATTTTTTTGTATTTTTTTAGTAGAAACGGGGTTTCAACCATGTTGGCCAGGCTGGTCTCAAACTCCTGACCTCGGGTGATCCACCCACCTCAGCCTCCCAAAGTGCTGGGATTGCAGGTGTGAGCCACCATGCCTGGCACATTATTGATTTTAAAGATATTATTTCAAAGGTATCACCATCAAGACTGATGTTTTATATATAACCTTTTTGTAAATAACTCTTCATCAGGCTAAAAAAGTTTCTTTCTATTGTGTTTGCCAGAAATTTTTTAAAAAAATCATGAATAGAGATGAATTATCAAAATTTGTTCTGCATCTATTGGTGGTTATAAAATATTTACTCTTTAAGTATTTAATGTCTTGAATGGTATTTATAGTTTTTTTTAAATGTGAAAGTCCTGGCATTTGCAATTTGCTCATGATATATTATCTTTGTTATATATTATTGGATTAAGCTATGATTTTAATTAATATTTATAAATTTTAGTTATGATTTATTTTACGTATGTTTGTAAAGAAAAATTAATTTGGATTTTTTCATTTTTATACTGTTCTCTCTAGTTTTATTATAAAGTTATATTGGCTTCATATGAATTATAGAGTTATGGAATATTTTCCTTTTTTCCTCTATTTTCTGAAATAATCTGCTTCTGAAAAGTTTGTTGAATTTGTCTGCAAGACAGTTTGAGCCTAACATTTGGAAACATTATTTTAATTTCTTTATAATTATAGGAGTGTTAAGGTTTTTAAAATTTCATCTTGAACTTGTTTTTTGTTAGCTGTATTTTTCTAGAAGTTTGTTCATTTTACTTGTTTTCGGATGCATTGGAATAAGGTTTTTTTAGTAATTTCATTATTTCAGTCTCTTTTCTACATGTGGGCATGCCTCCCTGTTCAGTTCTATCATATACTAGAGTCTGTTTTCTTGGCAATCTCAGTGGAGGTTTACCTCTTTTATTAAACAGTCTTTTCTAAGATCCTACTTTTTGTTGCTGTACTTATCTTCTCTATTTTATCTTTCTTTTCTATTTAGCTGATTTCTATTTTCAAGTTTCTTTGTACTTCTTTTTTATTGTAAGCATTTAGAAATACACATTCTGGTAGTATGTGCTTGGTAAAATTTTCAATTGTTTTAGTTTCAACTCTTCTGTGTTCTTATGATTTAGGCAAGCCTTTTGCAAGCCACATAGAGATAGACCCATTTTATTCTTATCTTTAAGCCAGCCTGACATTCTGTATATTTTAGTGGGAGAGTTTAGATCATTTATATTTATTGTGGTCACAGATATATTTGAATTTGTTTCTCTCATTTCATGTTTTTTGCTCTTCATTTATTCTACTTTGCTGTTTCTTTTTTCCTCATTTTTATTCTGTTTAGTCTTCAGTGTGTTTGGAAGTTTAAAATTCTATTTCTCTTTTTCTGGAGGCTAAATTTTAAAATGTTACCTTGTATATGGAACTAAGTCTAAAATTAATATCTCAACCTCTGTACTCACTGCTGTGGGATACTTGCAACATTTTAACTTTGAATGCTCTTTTTTCCTTACATTTATTGTTGCCCAAGATTTAAGTGTGTTTTACTTTTTAACTCTGAAATTAGACATTATTTTTATTACATCTTAGAGGTTTTGCTTGTTTAGATTTATACATGTTTGCCAATTTCTTTTCCTGCCATTCTTTTGTATTTGATAACATCTTTCTAAGTTTATTTTCTACATCCTGAAGAACATTCTTTAGAAGTTTCTTTAATGTAGGTGTATTGGCGGTAAGCTTTCCAGTTTCTATTTATCTAGAATTTTTTTTTATTTTACTCTGGCTCTTAAAATATGGTTTTGCTGGTTACACTGTTCTAGATTAATAGTTGTTTTCTTTCACCCTTTTCAAATATTTTTCTATTGTTTTTATTCTCTTATTGTTGAGAAGTCTGCTATGTCTTACAATAATGTCTTTTTTGGATGTTTCCTTCTTTCTCTAAATAATTTTAAGACTTTCTATTATATTTGATATTTTGCAGTTATTCTCCAACATATGTGGAAATTCACCTTTTAAAATTAGCTCTGATTCCCCCCAGAAATCAGAGCCTAACTGACACAAAGTCTTGAAGGCAGGTAGTTTATTTTGGGGAAATTGAGGCCAGGGAGAGGAAAAATGATACTGGAAAAATAGAATAAGGACGTAGGGAGACCCGATGCAAGGGTACGTTATTGGTCTAATCACTTTTGTGGAAACTTGGGGCTCAAGCCCTCTGGGATATTCTGAGTGCTTTTTAGAATGTGCCCCAGAATTGGCTGTGTGGGCATGCACTAGGGGAGGGAGCATTTATCCACCAGTTTCTGTTCCCCAGTGGTCAGGATTATTCTATTAAATGCTAACCTCCTTGAATTTTCAGGTTTGGTGCATGTGTGGGTGTCTATCAGGTTCCCATGTACATCAGAGAAGTACTGGAACAAAAAGCAAGGGATATGAGTTGCAGCTGAGGCATGATGCTGCCAGCTGTCCCTGCAGAAAGATGGTTGCTGCAACAATTATTATAGTAAACAGTGGCCAAGAAGATGTGAGGCAGGGCAGAAGACGTGTCCTGTACATTTTACTTTATTTTTCAGTTTAACATATGTTTTGCATCATAAATCTGTATATTTTCCCATAATTTCTGAAAATTCTCCCCATTTCCTTTTCAAATATTGCCACTCCTTCATTCATTTTCTCTGTCTTTCTCTGTGTCTGTCTCTCACTCTCTCTCTCTTTCTCTCTGTCTGTGTCTTTGATCTTTCTAATATCTTCATGCTCATTTCTGATCATCTATGCCCACTTCCTGCAGGGTGAGAGTCTGCCGTCTGTGCCTGCTGCTGCACCTCTCTCGTGGCTCGCCTCCTTGGTCTTTGCTGGTGTTGGTTGTGGGCTTGCTGCTTGATCTTCATGTGTGTGAATCCTGCAGGCCTCTACGGAGGATGTGTTTGTCCAGAGAGGTTGTGCATCTGCCTTGATCAAGCCCTGGGAGTATCACAGGTATAGGGGCTACGGCAGGCAGAATACTGACCCCCTCCAAATATTTTCCACATCCTGATCTCCGGTACCTATGAATGCATTAACTTTACATTTTAAAAGGGATTTTGCCCCTGTGATTAACTTACAGATGCTGAAAATATTTGTATAATCTAGGTGGGTCCCATGTAATCATCTATAGAAGTGGACAAGAGATTCAGAAGGATGGGAGATGGCCACATGAGGAAGATGCAGCCTGACACTGCTGACTGGAAAAAGGGGCCGTGAGCCAGGGCGTGACGGTGGCTTTCCTCCAGAAGCTGGCAGAGATGAGACAATGGACTCTTCCCCAGAGCCTCCAGAAGGAGTGCGGCACTGCTGACACCTTGATTTCAGCCTAGTGAGACTTGTTTTGGATTTCTGACCTCTGGGACTGTAAGATGATAAACGTGTGCTGTTTTGAGGCCCAAGTTTGTAGTTTGTTGTTGTAGCAGCAACAGGAAATTAGTTCAGGGACTCTGCTACCCACCTAGAGAGCCCGACTCTGTCCGGAGCCCACTCCCATGGCTCTGTCGCCCTGTGCTCAGTGTCCTGATTGCCCTGAAACTGGGTGCCCACCCTCAGGGCAGTCCCGCCCATCTCCTTTGCCCTTCGTCTGCCTCTGGCTCCTTCCCCAGCACACCAGAGGCCGTCCCTCCTGCTGAGGAGTCTCCAGGGGAGCGGCATTGCTCAGAGTGTGAGTGTGGACCAGAGCATCTGGCTCTCCATACCAGTGGAGCTGTGTATGTTGTAGCTTCTTCGTTAATATTGCTTACATGTTTCGTAGATGTTTTATATCTTTTAATAATATGTAGAATAAACCTCAGAAAAATATTTAAAAGTTTTTTCTTATAATTTATAGTAAGTCTATTTAAGGAAAAAAGTATTTACTCTTTTCAACATAGTTTGCCTCTCTTGCACTTCAGGGTTTTTTAGTTACAGAATATATTAAATTTTTCTCAGAACTATGACTCTATTGCAGGGTATGTTTGATGGTTTCATTTTTAGTTAGAAAATTTATTCAGTCTTTTCACATGCATCTTCAGCATCAATATCTTCTTCACTACTACAGGGAAGAAGACATTTCTGTGTCTTCTAATGTCATGCTCCAGCTTGTGCCAGATTCATTTAGCGTCTACCAATAAATGGTTCACATGATGCCTACTTTCCACACCACACTGAGTAAGGACCGAAAACCTTCGGATAGAGATTGGCTTGGAGGGGAAATTGACATTCACTGAATTTACACAACCAGGTCAATGATAGCTCAGTTTAGAAAGAAAAAATCTAATCAGAAAAAAAGACAAAAACAAGCTTTCATACAAATGTAACCTTTTGTACACACTTGAGTTTCGCACCTCCACACCCCATCCTCAGCAGGCTGATGGGAGGATCCTGCCCCTGAGCCCATCCTCCTGGGTGACAAGTGCAGGGATGAGAAGGGTGAGCTCTGGCAGCCCCTCACATCCCCTCCTTCCACGCGTGGCCCTGGCGGTCCTGACAGCGCCACCCCGCTAGCTCCCCTTGGTGACTGTCCTTCCTCTAGACGGATTGTGGGTCTTTCTTTCTTCCATGTAATCTTCTCTTAATCTTATTTCACCAATATTCCTCAAATGATTCATCATATTAGTCATTTGGCATGAGTTTTTTTCCTCTTAGTGGCTTCTTTTATACTATTTTTTAAGTGACAAAGATTGTATGTATTTATAAAGTACAGCATGTTTTGAAATGTGTGTCTGTTGTGGAATGGTGAAATAAAACTAATTGACATGTGAATTACCTCAAAAACGTATCTTTTTTGTGGTGAAAATGCTTGAAACTTACTCTTGTAGCAATATTCAGGAATATAATACATTGTTGGGAACTATAGTCATCATGTTTTGCAATGGATCTCCTGACCTTATTCCTGTGTCTAACTGAAATTTGTGTCTTTTGACTAACACCTCCCCAGCCTCTCCCTGCAGCCTCTGGTCACCTCCATTCTGCTCTCTACGCACGTGAGTGAGTCCACCCTTGCTATATCCCGCGTGTAAGTGAGATGATGCTGTCATTAGTTTTAGGATTGTGTCAAGTGTGGGAGTGTGGGTGCTGCAAGAGGTGAGATCTCCCAGTGACTCCCAATCATGAGACTATACAAATCATGAAACATATAAGAAAAATACCTATCGAAAGGAAAAACAGATAACTTGGAAAATATTTTTGGCTTATATAGGAAAATGTATTTGTTATTCAAACTATTGAGAATTGAATGAGAGCTTCAAGTTTAAGTACAGAAAATTTGCATAGTAGGAAATATTTTTAATATGAAAACATCAAATGATGATTAACATTGTGATGTGTGAATGCAATTATATTTAAAAGGCTGATAAGATACCTTTTATGACTAATGAGGTGTCAGCAGTGAAGGAAGTGTCCCCTCCGTGATATACTTGATGTAATGAATGCAGTGTTACTGAAGCCAGGTTTGCAGCATCTGTCCTGTGAAAACTGACAGACAAACATACTGACAAGTAAAAATACCTTTGATCAGGATCCTACTATTGCGACTTTATCTAAAAGTAAAAAGATGATCATTGTAGTATTTACATATAATAGCAAAATATTGGCATCAACCTCAATATTCTACCATAAGATAAAAATGGAAATAAATTTTAAAATGCAGAACTTACTATAATAATAACTGTAGAGTTTATGCAACATAAAATATGTTCGACCTTAGCATAAATACAAAAACAAAATATATATACTTATTTTCCATGTCAAGGTTATAACTATAGAGGTGACGTTCTTTTTTCTGCAACAGAAAAATGGAAATAGTTTGGCATTTGGGGATAGCAGCATCAATTTAATTGAGCAACAATTCAGCAAACATTAATTTTAAAATGTACCATTGTTACAAAATGTTGCATAGTCAACATGGCAATACTTTCATTCCTTATGATTAGTAGTGGTGGCATTTCAAGGCTTTGCAAGTGTCAGTCCCTGTCTCTCAACCCCAACCCCAAATGGCCACCGGCAGTTTCAGCCCTTTCGAGCCTGCAATAAAAACACTTGGGCTGTACTGATAGCTTCCAGAGTGAAATGAAGACTGCATGTGGTGCTTTGCCACAGGCCTGGGAATCGAGCTGGGCAGTGCTTGCAGGAACACTGGGCCGGCTTCCTCTCTCCCCACCACCAAGTGTGGCCAGGTTATATGACTGGCCTGCCAGGTGCTAGGTCTTGGTTTACACTTGCAGTCCTCTTCCTGTATAAGCTTCTGCTAGATTCTTCTGTGTTTAAAAGAATGTATTATTCCTCAGAGGGTTCATAAGAGCCTCCCTTTTCTGGGCTGAGAATGCCCACAGGATATCAAGAAGCACCACTGCTCCCTTCTCTTCCACTTGGGAGCAAATTCCTTGGCTACCGAGACCATGGCAGTCTAGTGTGTCACATCTGTTGGATGTATTTAGACTTCGGGAAATCATTGACCTGATGAAGAGTAGACCCAATAACTGCTCTATCCACTATCTCTAATAAAACCCTGAACTAGATACCATGGCTTATCCTGGGTCATTTATTTATTTACTTGTTAGCCTTCAGTCTGAATAATCCTTACTTACGGATGTTCACCATGTGACCTGAGGTGGAGGATGGTGGCCTGAGAACATGAGGTGGCCCAACATGTTCAAGCAATGGGATGAGGTTGTTTTGTTCTTGTTTGCTATGATACGTGTGGGGAACTCTGGATACATACTTGGAATAGTTGGCATCCCTACAATTTGGAATGTTTGTGTCTCACACATTCCAAGGACATGCTCAGGTGTGCAATTGCCCGAGCTGTCGCAATACAGAGAAATGGGATGTTCAGCTTGAGTCAGAATAATCACAAACAATGCAAAGTACAAACTTCTCATAAACTTGAATGTGTCTCTAGACTTCTCACGTAGCTATTGAAGGTGAAACCCTCCTCCCCTAAAAAACAAATGGACTAAATCAAGGTTATAGAAGAATGAGCATAAAAGCACTTTATAACAGGGCTATGTTGGAATGTCACTTGGAATTCAGGCACTTGTCTGAAATTTGGCATCTTAGAATTGGAAGAGAAAGACTGTGAAAGGAATATTTAATTTGCTCCATTCCAAAACTTGACATCAAAACACTATTTAAAGAGACAGTTTTGATAATCTGTAAACTTGACATTTTGAACAGTCTTGTTCATTAAACCCCTTCTCTTTTCAGCCATGTTTATGAATCTCAAAAGCAGCACATAAACCTTCACTTACTGACAATTATTTATTGGTCTGTTTCATTTTAATTTAATACTTTTAATATAACAACTGCTGTTATGGTCCAGACACCAAGCTAAGCAATTTACAAGGTTTACCTCATTTAATCCTCATGACACCCCTATGACATGGTTACTATTTCTATGTGCATTGTTCAGAGTAGAGACTTACACAGGTTTGTTAACTTGCCTTCATAAGTAAAAGCTTTAGTAAATTCTAAGACTTAATAAATTCCATGGCTCTCATGTAAACTCAGATGGCTTTATTTCAGAGTCAACCCATGTACTTAACACCACGCTATGTGATGCGTGCCCAACACAAACAAAGAAAACTCAAGTCAGATGTCAAAGCATCCTAGCATGATAGTTTATATGCTCTTCTCACAAGGGTGACCCTAGTGTCTTGATTCCACTCTGTCCCCTGACCTAGCTCTCATGGTTATGTTTCCTTTTTCACCTGCCTTAGGTAGTGAAGGTATTACCTGAAGGAGAGTGCGTGTGTGGATTAGTGGCTCAGTGACATTGCTGAGATGTCACAAGCTTATTCTGAATAATGCACATAGAAATAGTAAACATGTCATAGGGGTGTCATGAGGATTAAATGAGGTAAACCTTGTAAATTGCTCAGCTTGGTGTCTGGACCATAACAGTATTTGTTATATTAAAAGTATTAATAACAAGCTTATTTTCCTGAACACATCTCACCCTGTTTTGTATCTATCTCAATGGGTAGAACATAACTATTGTGCCCAAGGAAGCTGTTCATGAAATAGAGGATGTAGTTAATACCATGATTCCAAACCTTCTAAAGACAGGTAAAGTTAGCTCCAGAACAGTTAAAGTTATTAGACCATGGTTAGAATCAATTGTCATTCCTCCCTTCCCAAGAGAAGTAACCTATAATTAAATTTAAATATAAGAAAACGCTTTAACTAAGTTATTGCTGACTATATATTACGTCCAATGAGATAATGAAAGAAAATGAAAACTTTTATTGTTTAAAATCAGTAACAGATTAATGGGTACAGAGTTTCTGCTTGGGGTATGGGAAGAATTTTGGAATGAGACAGTGAAGATGTAATTGATGCCACCGAATTTTACACTTAAAAATAGTTAAAATGGCAAATCTTATGTTATATATATTTTACCATAAAGCTGTTTGGTTACTTCAAGGTGAGTATAGTCATCCTTCAGTATTTGTGGGGTATTGGTTTCAGTATCCTCTGCAGATATCAAAATCCACAGATGCTCAAGTTCCTGATATAAAATGGCATAGTATTTGCGTATAACCTACACACATATACCTTTCTCCTCCATATACTTTAAATCAACTCTAGGTTATTTATAATACCAAGTACTATTTAAGCGCTATGTAAATAGTTGTTATACTGTATGTTTTATTTGTATTATTTTTATTGTTGCATTGTTATTTATTTATTTATTTTGAATATTTTCAATGTGGGGTCAATGAAATCCATGGATGAGGAACCCACAGATACAGAGGGTTGACTATAATCCAAGAAAGAGAGAGAGGAGAAAATCACGGTGTCCTTTATAAACTGGTCTCTGAAGTTAGATATCATCACTATGTTTCATTCTATTAGTTATAAAGGAGTCAGTAAGTCCAGCTCACACTCAAGGGCAGGGGAATTACGTTCTACCACAGTATTGAAGGGGAATTATTAAAGCCTTTGTGGATGTATTTGAATTTCACCATATGTGGTGAGTTATGATGAATATCTTTCAAGTATTAAGCTACTATTAACCTCCCAGAATAAATTTACTTGGTAATAATGTATTTTTTGTATATTGTTATATTTGATTGCTAATTTTTATTTAAGAGTTTTGCATGTATGTATTTTGTAAGGTGCTTGTGAAGTCTTGGTATCTAAGTTATTCTGGCTTCATAAAATACCTAAGATTCTTTATTTCTTTTCCTATTACCTCTGGAATTTTTTTCAAAGAATTTATTTGTCTGTTTCATCTAAATTGTCAAATTCAAGGTTGTAAAGTTGTTTATATTATACTCTTGTTACCTTTTTAATATCTGTAGGATACACAGTTATGTTTCTCTTTTCATTCCTAATATTGGTAATTTGTATTTTCTCCTTTTCTCTTCCTTGATCTGTCTTGCTAAACTTTACTGATTTCACTATTTTTTTTAAGGAAACTACCTTTAGCTTTGTTTTTCTTTTTCTTTTTAACAGCTTTACTGAGATAGAATTCATTTACTCACCCATCATAAGTCTACCACTTGTCTCAGCCCTCATGTGCTGCTCTAACAAACATTCCATAAACTGGCTGGCTTATCAAGAACAGAAATGTATTCCTTCCAGAGGCTGGGAAGTTCTAGAGGCTGGGAAGTTGCAGATTCAGGCTCCAGCATATTCTGTGTCTGGTGAGGGCTCTCTCTTCCCTCCATAGATGGCACCTTTTGCTGCAGCCTTCCGAGTGGGAGAGGCATGCATGCCCCCCTGGGCTCTTCTGTAAAGGCACTAGCCTCATTCATGAATGCTGCACCGTCATGGCCTGATCACCCCCAAAGCCCTGCCTCTCAATACTAGTACATTGGGGATTAGGTTTCAACATAAGAATTTGAAGGGGACACAAACGCTCAGACCATAGATCCATTTAATAATTTTTAGTAAATTTTAACCAACCTCACAACCCAGTTTTAGAACATTAATCCAATGTTCATCATTGCCAAATATCCTGAGTGACTTTCAACCAAAACCACTAAGTTAAGCCACTCCCAAACCCTCAAATCAAAGAAATCATGAGATGATGAGTGTTTGTTGTTTTGTGTCAAAATATTGGAGTGATTTTTATGCAGCAATAGGCAAAGAATATAGATCACCACTCTTTTCTAGCTCTTCTATTTATGCTTATAGACAGACTTCAGTATCATTTAATTGCTCCCCACCAAAAATATCATTGTTACTTTAAGTCAAGAATTTTCTGTAGCATATTGATGTACTTGTCAGGGTTCTCCAGAGAAACAGGATTTGTATTTATTTACTTATTATAAGGAATTGGCATGTGATTGTGGAGGCCAAGAAGTCCCAAGATCCGCAGTTGGCAAGGTGGAGATCCAGGAAGCCAAAACCCTGAGAACCAGGAGAGCTAATGTCCTAAGTTCTAGATGAATTCCGAGTCTGAAGGCAAGTGAAGACCGAGAGCACAAATTCTCTCTTACTCAGACTCAGATTTTTTCTTCTATTTAGGCCTTTGATAGATTGGATGAGGTCCACCCACAGTGGGCAGGGCAAGGTACTTTATTCAGCCTACCAATTCAAATGCTAATCTCATCCAGAAAAACTCTTATTGACATACTTAAAATAATGTTTGACCAAATATCTGGGCACCCCATGGCTCAGTCAAGTTGATACATGAAATTAATCATCACATGTGATAAGATCACAAGCTTTGTAAACAAAGTGAACAGGATTCAAATTCCTGCTCTGCCATTTATCAGCTGTGAGGCCTTAGTAGTTATCTTTATTTGCCTTACAGAAAATGTTTTATTAGAAAACAAACTTATAGCCATATTCATATTGTGATGGATTCTAACTCCCAGCCTGACATGTGAATTACTGGTGTTCTGTTTACACCTGGAGCCCTGTTGTCCTCAGAATTCTGGCAAAGTCTATGATCCTTGGCAGAAATGTGTTGCCTCTTTGGAAACACCAGGTTCCAACACTTTGGAAACTCTTTATGCTTACTCTTGACTTACTTCCTGATAAATACATGGGAATGATTTCCAGATTAGTGCATGGCTTCCAAAGACAATATGAACACTCTGCCAAAACTGCTGCCCAATGCCTTTAAAGGTTGCTTTTCAGTTTGAGATTAACTTTTTATGTAACAATAGACAACTAATATAGGTCACCACTCTTTTTTCCCCCCATCCAATTTTTTATTGTACTTTAAGTTCTAGGGTACATGTGCACAATGTGCAGGTTTGTTACATATGTATACATGTGCCATGTTGGTGTGCTGCACCCAGTAACATGACTAAAACACCAAAAGCAATGACAACAGAAGCCAAAATTGACAAATGGGATTTAATTAAACTAAAGAGCTTCTGCACAGCAAAAGAAACTATCATCAGAGTGAACAAGCAACCTACAGAATGGGAGAAAATTTTTACAATCTACCCATCTGACAAAGGGCTAATATCCAGAATCCACAAAGAACTTAAACAAATTTACAAGAAAAAATCAAACAATCCCATCAAAAAGTGGGCGAAGGATATGAACAGACACTTCTCACAAGAAGACATTTATACAGGCAAAGGACACATGAAAAAATGCTCATCATCACTGGCCATCAGAGAAATGCAAATCAAAACCACAATGAGATACCATCTCACACCAGTTAGAATGGCAATCGTTAAAAAGTCAGGAAACAACAGGTGCTGGAGAGGATGTGGAGAAATAGGAACACTTTTACACTGTTGATGGAATTGTAAACTAGTTCAACCATTGTGGAAGACAGTGTGGCGATTCCTCAGGGATCTAGAACTATAAATACCATTTGACCCAGCCATCCCATTTCAGGGTATATACCCAAAGGATTGTAAATCATGCTGCTATAAAGACACATGCACATGTACGTTTATTGCAGCACTATTCGCAATAGCAAACACTCTTTTCTAACTCTTCTAAACTTTAGAATCATTTAATTACTTCTCACCCAAAATATCAATGTTATTTTAAATCAAGAAATCTCTGCAGAGTATTGATGTGTTAGTCAGGGGTTCTCCAAAGAAACAGAACCAATAGGATATGTATTAGCAGGATATGGATTAGGATCTTGCTGCTAATTAGGGTGTGGATAAGCTATAGAGAAGAGAATAAAATTATTTATTTATTTTTCCTTCTGATCCTTTTGCAATGAGTCTCCCTTCCTAGAGCTTGAGGCTGGTAAGGATTATTTTTTTTAACCTCACTTTCAAGCTGGTGGAAACGTGACAATGGCGGCATGTATTTGCCAAGATGTGGGTTGTTTGTATGTGTTGTCAGCCCCAACTCTGAGCCCAGGACAAACAGCAACACCAGACTAACAACCCAAGTGCTCACTGCCCAGGCATTGCCTGGCTACATGGCCTCAGGGATGCAAAACTTTCAAAAGTTTTATAGCTTGGAGTTTGTTGCTTACTTTTTTTTTTTTTTTTTTGAGAAGGACTCTCAGTCTGCCACCCAGGCGGCGGGGCAGTGGTGTGATCTTGACTCACTGCAACCTCCGCCTCCCAGGTTCAAGCAATTCTCCTGCCTCAGCCTCTGGAGAGCTGGGATTACAGGTGCCCCCCACTGCACCTGGCTAATTTTTGTGTTTTTAGTAGAGACGGGGTTTCACTGCATTGACCAGGCTGGTCTCAAATTCCTGACTTCAGGTGATCCACCCACCTCGGCCTCCCAAAGGCCTATTATAGGCGTGAGCCACCGCGCCCAGCCTGCTTACACTTTTAAAATAAAGCTTTCTATTTTCATATTTATATTCAAGTGTCATAAATGATTTACGGTGAGGGTGAAATGACTCATCAGAGATGACAATGATTATGAAATGAGCACAACAAACATGAAGGGTCTGAATTTGAGGCTGCCGTGTTATTACCTGATGTGGGCTGGTCTCTAGGGGCAGAAATGCCTCCTAATAGAAGGAAAGAAAATTTAACTCCTTGTTGCTATTAGTAGAAGAAATTAAGAATTAGCAAACATTGGGCTTTCAAAATTATTGTTTTCCAAATTTTAGAGGTGGGTGTGTGTGGGCAGGAGAGTGTGTAATACATAAACATCTAGCCATGAACTTGTATATAAAGAATTGTAACTTTCTTTTTTTTTCTCTTTTTTTTGTTTTTATTATTATACTTTAGGTTTTAGGGTACATGTGCACAATGTGCAGATTTGTTACATATGTATCCATGTGCCATGTTGATTTCCTGCACCCATTAACTCGTCATTTAGCCTTAGGTATATCTCCTAATGCTATTCCTCCCCGCTCCCAAGAATTGTAACTTTCTTGTTTTCTTTTCTTCCTTCCCTCCTTCCCTCTGTCCTCTCTCTTTCTATTTTAAACACTAACTCAATTTCCTTTTGAACTCCATCTTGCTATTTGACAGAAACCTAATTTGGATTTGTGTCTTGCTTCCATTCCCGGTGTTTCGCAGACAGTCAGGGGCTTGCATAGAAGCAGCACAGATCATGGTCGTCGTGATGCTGGGTGGGTGGGGGTCATCTGTGTAGGCAGGTCCTTGACTTTACCCATCCACTCTGACAATGGCTGAAAATCCATTTAGTCCTTGGTCCTAGGCTCCTGAGGGTGGCTTGCTGCTGAATCACACTTTGTTTCAGTATTGTTAGGGTCAAGAAGGATTTCGTTCTGCTTCAGTACCATTCTCAGGCCCCTGGAGTCAGTTGCTTCCTGGACCATGGTGGGAAGGGAGCCCTGTGTGATATTACAGCCATCTGACTAATCACATCCATATATACTTTTGGACTAGTTCTTGCTACCTCTCTTGGCTCCACCTACTTAAGGGGCATAATTCCCCCTTGCAATTGAACACCGTCAGACAATGTGACACGCCTCCCCACCAACTGCCTGAGTCATCATTTTCTCAGGAGTCCACCGATACTGCCTGCGTCGTCTTCATTTCCTTTCCAACTCTGTGCCATCCCCCTGAAGAGGAAAACCTTTCTCTGGGTTGGCCAATGAGGAAACTGCCATTTCTCATCACAGCTTCTAAATGGGTTGCTACTATGTTTTATGAGACTTTCCTTTTACTCAGAGACTAGACTTAAAAAAAAAAAAAAAAAAAAGGACAGGCTGTTGCTTTTCCCCCAATCATGTATCATCTGCTTCTTCAAGCAAATCAGCCTAGATTATCCTGACTGCTCTCCACAGGCAGAGGAAGGCAAGTGGGAACGGGAATGCCGGGGAAAGTCCTGCTTCCTTCGTGGAAGCCAGCTATGGAGGCTGGACTTTGGAGGCTGTGTGGGAGCCAGCTTTGGATTTAGTGTCATATAGGGCACTAAATCAAGGTGAATCGCCTTTCATTCCTTCAAATACAATGATGGAAATTGTGGTCAAGGAACTGTCGTTTCCATGCGATTCTCCTGCTTTATCTCTGTGTTATGCCAGGATGCCGGGTACTGTGGCCCTCCCTATCGCTTATGACGCTCCTCCACCTTGGCTTCTTTGAAGGCGTTCTCCCCTCTGGCAGGACCTTCACTTTCCAGGCTGTTCTCAGCATCCCCCGCTTCTCATTTCTCCTGAAGTGCTGATGGTCCCCAGGCCTCACCCTGTACCCTCTTCCTGGATGTCCTCATCCCGGCCTGGCACTGCTATTTCCTGACTTCTGGTGATCTCTTCCAGCTGATAAGCAATAAGGAAGGATTGGTGGAGTTGACTGTTAGTATCTTTTCACATCTAATGAAATAATAGGTTGGGCCCTGACCACCAGTGTCTGCTAATGCCAGAAAGGTGAGGCTAGCAGGCTTCTGTGCCTAGTGCTGGAAGTGCTGGCATTGTGTGAGGGCAGGCATCCCTCAGCACCTGCAGGCTCTGCTTTCAGGGTCCCCGTGGGTGCCAAAATCCACAGATGCTCAAGCCCCTGATAAAAAATGGCTTCATATTACTATGTAGCCTACATACATTCTCCCATATGATTTAAATCACCTCTATATTACTATATAATATCTAATACAATGTAAATGTTATGTAATAGTTATAATATTTTATTGTTTAAGAAATAATGACAAGAAAAAAGAAGTCTATACATGTTCAGTACAGACACAATTTTCTAAAAACTATTTTCTATCTGCACTTGCTTGAACCCATGGGTGCAGGACCCACAGATATGTGGGGTTGCTTGTATTTTATTGCTAAAAATTTGAACGTGGATGTGATAAAATATCTAGATGAATTACCAGTTAACAGGAAATATAGGAGACAGTGCATCATTGGGATACAGTTAGCAAAATGTAGACTATATAAATTCTACCAACAAACTACTCACTTTCTTCAACAAATAAATTGAGGAAGAGTAAGGGAAGAAGGGAGGTAAAAAAATAGAGGGAGAGAGAGAGAAAGATGGCAGGAGAAAGAAAGAAAGAGAGAGAGAAAGATTTTGGAGTCTGCAAAAGCCTTAAGAGACATCCTGGTTTGAATTCTGATTCAAACTTTAAAAATACATGTTAGTCAATGGGAAAAATTTGTACATAACTGGATATTTGGTAATATTAAGAAATTATTGCTAATATTTTGGTGTGATAGAGGTATTGTGTGTTTAAAAAAATCTTCATTCTTGAGACATTTAAGGATGAAAAGATGTGATGTCTGCTATTTACTTCAAAATAGTTAAGGTTGGGCATAGGTGAGGGCATAGATAAAACCAGATTGGCAGTGGAATGACAACATTGGAAGCTTGGTGATGGATACATATAGGGTCTACTATCTTATTTTCCTAATCTTGGCATATGTCTAAATGTTTTAGAATAAATCAGCAAATAATGAAGCTAAACATCATCCATATCTGAGCTCCAGACCCATCTAACCATACACCAGGTAGTCACAGAGACGTCACTTCTATTTCCCACAGGCACCTCCAGGTCATTGATTCTAGATGCCCTTTCCTCTGCCCAGCGCCTGGCTTCTGTTTCTTCTGCTAATGGCACTGCTATTCCTCCAGCCACCCAGGCAGCACCCCAGGGCTTCATCTGAGTGGCTTCCCTCCTCCAGCCCCCACCACATCCGGTCAGTGTCCACCTCCTCAGATTCCATCCCTCCCCTCACTCCTCTTTTTTTTTTTTTTTTGAGACTGAGTCTTACTCTGTCACTCAGGCTGGAGTGCAGTAGTGCAATCTCAGCTCACTGCAACCTCCACCTCCCGGGTTCCAGTGGTTGTCCTCCTTCAGCCTCATGAGTAGCTGGGATTACAGGCACCCACCATCACGCCTGGCTAATTTTTGTGTTTTTAGTAGAGATGGGGTGTCACAATGTTGCCCAGGCTGGTCTCAAACCCCTGACCTCAGGTGATCCACCCACCTCGGTCTCCATAAGTGCTAGGATTACAGGCATGAGCCACCATGCCCGGTGATGCCATCCCCTTAATACCTCTCCTATCAACCTTGTCCTCCTCACTCCATGATCATTGCACTAGCTCAGCCACTCACTGTTTCTCACTTGAGGTCCTGCAGAACCTCCAAACATTCCATACCTTTCTTCAAAACTTAGTTTTCAGGGTCATCTCCGCTAGGAACCTCTGCTGACCTCACCTTTAAGGGAGCTTTGCTCTGTCCCTGCGTGGCATCCTGCATGTCTGCTTCACTGGCTGCATCACCAGACCTGCCATGTTCTCATTCTTTATAGCAAGAAAGAAAAGGAGAACTGACAAGGAGGGAGGAAGGGGATTCCTCTGCCTGTCAGCATTTCCCCCACACCCCATCTCCCAGAAGAGCCCCATTTTCTGCTGCAAGACCTGGCCTGCATGCTACCTCCTCCAGAAACTCTCCTCATCCCATCAGGCTGAGTTAGGCAAGTGCATTCCATGCCCCACTGCACGTTGTCCATCCCTGTAACACGACACAGGGGCGTGGGCTTGTTAGCACCAGTTAGTGTTTAAATCATCAACACCAGGGGGTGAGCATTTTGAAAAGTACTTTGGGATCCAACACTCAGTCCCTCCTCAATTTTTTTCGTGCTCCTCTGCCGCAGGAACTGTTTTAGAAATTGGAAATAGAGCAGTAAACGAAACTGCTCCTTAGGGAGCTTGCATTTTACTGCATGGAGGCACATGCGAACCCCATGCAAGAGCTGATTGTGAAGCGTGCTGAAATGTCATAAGCACTTCAGAGAAATGAGAGAATATGAGTAGGAGAGAGGGAGGATGAAGAGGCGTCTTGACTTTTCAACTGTCAGAGAAGGCCACCTTGAGAAGGCGACATCTAACACAGACTTGAGTGAGCTGATCCCTGTGCACTTGTGAGGGAAAAGAGCTGCAGGCAGAGGGTCCCCAGGGAGGGCAGGCCCCAACTTGGGGCCCGCTGGGGAGGGAGATATCCAAAGGACAGCAAGGAAGGCTGGGCGGCCAGCCGGGTGCCAGTGCAGCTAGAGCCAGAGATGAGCTCTGCGGGCTGATGGTGACCTCGATCCTGTGAGGCCTGTGGACAACGGGGGAGATTCAGGTCATATTTCTCATCTGTTTGGGAGCCTTTGCAATATTTTGAGCAGGGACCTCTCATCGTTGACTCACATTTTATAAGAACCATTGTTGGCTGCTGCCTGGAGAACAGATAGCAGAGGTAAAGAGCAGAATGGGGGCTGGGCGCGGTGGCCCATGCCCATAATCCCAACACTGGGAGGCCTAGGCGGGTGGATTACCTGAGGTCGGGATTTTGAGACCAGCCTGGCCAACATGGTGAAACCCCATCTCTACTAAAAATACAAAAATTAGTCGGGCGTGGTGGCACGCGCCTGTAATCCCAGCTACTGGGGAGGCTGAGGCAGGAGAATTGCTTGAGCCCGGGAGACGGAGGTTGCAGTGAGCCGAGATCGTGCGACTGCACTCCAGCCTGGGAGACAGGAGACAGAGTGAGACTCCGTCTCAAAAAAAATAAATAAATAAATAAAGAGTAAAACTGAGCACCCGGTTGGCAGAGGCCCTGATGGCTCCAGGCAGGTTGGAGGCAATCGAAGAAGGGTTGGATCCTGAATACACATGGAAGATGGGGCAGGATTTGCAACAAGTAGGATGTGGGTGGGAGAGAAAACTGGGAGTCGAGGTTGAAATCACCTCCCATAAGATCAGCAGGTAGTAGATACACATGTGTATTTGTTGAATGACCTAGCTTGCATCTCATTCTGATAGTTTCTTCATCACTAAATTGAAATATCCTTGAGGGCTGGGATCATGTTTCACCCGACTTTACACCACCAACACCTTGTGTAGACCTTATACACATGAGGACCCACCACATATTTCCTCCATAATCGAATGTCATGGCTTCCAGGATGCAGGGGGAGGAACACGGCTTCATTCCTGCTCTGAGTCATCGTCACCATTCCCACATCCACTTGGTGATGAGGGACACACATCTCAGCTGTGAAGCTCACGGAACTCGCTCAAGAGCCACAGATCTATTTCAAACGCATTTGGAGAGTTGGTGTGTGCAATCCGAACAGTGAGTGCAGTGGGAAGTGAACACGCAGAAGCAGATGCCCTACTCTTTGTGGGTTGCCAAGAGTTCAACTGAGAGGAAAGGGAGCACAGCCATTGTCTCTTGAGGAACAAAGATGAATCTTGCCCAAAATGAAGAATAGGCAGAGCTCTGATTCTTAAGGTCTCATTCAAACAGCCCCTTATGTGTGGTGGGTACAGATGAAGGCGCTGAGTGGGAATGGCCAGGATTCCAACCTGCCGACTAAAACTGGTCTGGGATGCCAGCTGCCGGGGTTGACTGGAGTCCAAAGTGCTGGACCCAGAGAAAAAGAAATCCCAGGGGCCAGCACTGGCCTTTTAATTTTTTTTTATTTCTGCATCCCAGAATGGCAGAACCCACAATTGGCAAGATTTGCAATTTCCCTGCTGCTTCTTGTTCTCTGCACTGTGGCAAATGCAGCTTCCTTCAAACTTTCTGTTAATTGACTTTATAAAGTTACCGCAGAGTTAGCTCCTAGGAGGTGAAACTGGTGTGGCTGCTTTCAGAACTTGGGAAATAAAAAAACATTTTCTTCTAGCCATACCAAATACATCAACAGATAGTCTAAATATTATTTGTAAAAGGGCTAAATTTGGTGGCATGACTGGAAAGCAGGCATAAAAGTAGTTCATGTATTATGTGCCAACTATGTGGTTGCACATGACCACAGCAGATAGCAAACACAAACCAAAATGTACTTATGGAATCTCTCTCTTTCTCTGTCATATCTATGTATATAATACAGATATAAGATTGCACACACACACACACACACACACACGCAACCTCTTGTTGTAATCTTGCACAGAATTTGAAGCTGTTTTCAATGTATTTAGTTTAGTTACATGAATAAACATCTAGAACTGTGAATAACAAGTTACCAGTGAAAAAAATTAAACTGATTCAATAGTTCCAAGGTGATTGAATAATTTGGCTCAGATACAGTAAGTACTTGGGAATTTTATTCCTCTTTGCTAAAGCTGATTTAGTATTAAGGAAATAAATGAAAACAATCTTGGCACATGTTGACCTCTGTTACAAAGTGCAACAAATAAATTCTAGGGCATTTGGATGCATGTTAAGTCAATTTTGCGTCCTATTTTATTAAAAAATATTCATGAGTCATTTCATTTGGTTGGTTGCTCTTCATTTTGACACATGGAAGTCATAAAAGCCTAGAGATTTGTTTACTAATATGCAATTATACCCTCTAAAATGTGGATTAACCATAAGCTCAACGTCCCAAATAGAAGCCTTCTTGAAATAAAAGGGGTCACAAAGCTTCTCATATAGGTGCCTCCTTCATACAACCTTCTGATGTCTACGGCCCCAGATCTAAAGGGATGAGTCTCCATCAAAGCTCAGCATGATACTCAACAGATTTCAGTATCTTGAAGCCCAGGACTGTATGTCTTTATTCATTTGGACTCATTCTCACTTATAAGAGAAAATCTATAGCAAGAAATGTTTCTCAAATTGCTCTTAGCTGCTTCAGGAGCCTGCATGGGTGGCTAGTCCATGCTAAGGATGGAGAGGGATGGCCTCTTGTGCTGTGGCTGGAACTGGACATCTGGGGTCTTGCTGTTTCATGTGGACCTTTAATCCACCCCTTCCTTCAGCCACATTCCAAGCCCAGCCTTTAGAGGTAGCTCTGCTGCCAGCTGTGGTGCCTTTAGAGATTCCATGGGCCTAGACTAGCTTGTTCTTTCTGCTGCCTTCCCTTCCTTGCCCCACTGCAGGGTGGCCTCCGTTCTCTTCCTCCTAAGCCTGTCCACATGCCTCAGGCATCTTCACACAGTTGCCACCTCTCACCTACCATCTTCCTTCTTTCGTTTCCATTTTTCTTTTGGAAAGATTCAGATAGCGACATCAGTTTTTAAATTTCTTGAAAAATGTCTTGGGATTTCAGGAAGTCCTGGAGATAAATGTAGAGTTTCTATCTGTCGTGCCTCACCAGGGTGTGTGTTGAAGTTCATCCTCAGGCCACACTCTGGTTTCCCTTTTGCAGGTCCAGTCAGTCAAGCTCAAGGGCTGATTCAATTCCTGTGCAAAGGAGAGATCTGGCCCCCTCCTTCTCATCCAAGGGGCATGTGCTTTTGCCTTGGGTAATCTCAGGAAGTGACCCAAATAATAGCAGATACAGGACATGGATTAGGGATAGCCACATTGGGTAGATCACTATCGATTTCATTTATTTCAGATTTTAGCATTTCTATATAGAACAGTGCTGTACATTTAGTCCTTACAATATTATAGAACTGGGCAAATTTAGTTTTATAAATATCACAATGACACAAAGAAATTATACATCCTTACAAACCTTTGTGGGATATTTTATTTGTAGCTAGAGTAGAAAGTTTAAATTTTGGTTGCCTCATTTATAGCTGCTTGGTTTTTTTTTTTTTTTTTTTTTTTTTGAGACGGAGTCTTGCTCTGTCGCCCAGGCTGGAGTGCGGTGGCGCGATCTCGGCTCACTGCAAGCTCCGCCTCCCGGGTTCACGCCATTCTCCTGCCTCAGCCTCTCCGAGTAGCTGGGACTACAGGCGCCCGCCACCACGCCCGGCTAATTTTTTTGTATTTTTAGTAGAGACGGGGTTTCACCGTGGTCTCGATCTCCTGACCTCGTGATCCGCCCGCCTCGGCCTCCCAAAGTGCTGGGATTACAAGCGTGAGCCACCGCGCCCGGCCAGCTGCTTGGTTTTATGTTCAGCTAAAATTTTATCAGTACTTATGTAAGCTGTGTATTCCTTTGGAACTTTTATTCTCAGTCATTTTTATCTGATAGCAGTTTTCCTGATCACCAGAAATGTTTCTGTTGACAGTTGACATTTTGAGAAACAGAGACAGTATAAAGACATAAGAAAAGGAATCCATAATTCATGGCCTAGGATCAGTTATTATCCATAGTTTGGTGTATTTCCTTCTGCATGTAAATATTTTTCTGTATGTGTGCACATACCTTCTCTTTTATAGCATATATCATGTTGTATATGCAAAGTTATACCCTATGATTAATTAACATTATATACACGTGTGTTTATTTTGTATGAAAATGAAATATTCTGCACATATTTCATTGCAACATGCTCTTTTACTTTGCCGAGTACAAAGATCATCTTGTCTCCCCAAGTGTCTTATTATTAAAATTATTTCCTAAGATGGATACCCCATTTTCCATGATGTGATTATTACAATTTTCGTGCCTGTATCAAAATATCTCATGTACCCCATAAATATATACACCTACTATATACCTACAAAGATTACAAAAAAAATCCTGATTTTTATCAGCTGCTTATTATGTCATCTTGGATTTGCGCATCTTGGATTGTGCTAATCTATTTGGGGAGTTTGCAGTTTTGTCTGTTTTACACAGCACTGAGTATCCACAATAAAGATTTACTTACATCTCTGAAAAAAGAGCTGTTTCCTAATTTAATAATAAAATCCTGGTGTTTATTCTTATTTTTATGTGTATTTATTTGTTTATTATTTAGGGTGACATTTCAAATCTTTTTGATCATTTCTTTCTTTCTTTTTTTAATTGTCTGTCTCTGGTGTTGTGATGGTTAATACTGAGTGTCAACTTGATTGGACCAAAGGATACAAAGTATTGATACTACTTGTGTCTGGGAGGGTGTTGCCAAAAGAAATTAACATTTGAGTCAGTGGTCTGGGGAAGGCAGATCCAGCCTTAACCTGGTGGGCACAATCTAATCAGCTGCCAGCGAATATAAAGCAGGCAGAAAAGCATGAAAAGGAGAGACGGGCTTAGCCTCCCAGCTTACATCTTTCTCCTTGCTGGATGCTTCCTGTCCTCAAACATTGAACTCCAAGTTCTTCAGTTTTGGGACTCCTCCGACTGGCTCTCCTTGCTCCTCAGCTTGCAGCCTGCAGACAGCCTATTGTGGGACCTTGTGAGCATGTAACTTAATACTTAATAAACTCCCATACACATATATTATATATGTATATCTCCTATTAGTTCTGTCTATCCTATATAATAGGATATATATGTATCCTGTTAGTTTAAGTTCTGTCCCTCTGAGAGAACCCTGACTAATACAGATTTTGATACCAGGAATGGTTCTAGAGAAACAGAATATTAAGGATGGAGTTCTGGAGTTGGCTGTTTAATATGATTACACCCCAAAATACTAAGAACTCTACTTATAGTATGGAGAACACTGATAGTCCTTGGCATAAACTGTTTAGAGAGTTATGCAAAATAAGTGCATTTGATACTCCTGATTCACCACTCATGAGAGGCAAGGAGTTTAGTGACTCTATACATAATACCTTTGATCATATGTGGAGAACCAAGGAACATAATGAAGCTGGTTGGTTGCTCCTAAGTTCAGTGAACACAGCGATCAAAGAAAATGAACTCAGGGATTCTGTCTCCCAGCTTCAGAAGCAGACACTGAGCCTCAAATCTGCTAAGATTTCCCTGAACCAGAGTCTTATCTCCTGTAGAGAAAGAACTGAAATTGTGGAAAAACAGACACAAGCTGTTATCATGCGAGTGGCTGACCTGCAACGAAAGGTTTATGCACTGCCTCACCAGGTGTCTACTGTTAAAGTGAGGGCATTGATTGGAAAAGAATGGGACCCTGCAACTTGGAATGGGGATGTGTGGGAGGATCCTGATGAAGCTGGGGACACTGAGCTTGTAAACTCTGAAGAACTTTTTTTGCCAGAAGGAACAGCTTCCCCATCCCCAGTAGTGACAACATCCCTTCCCTGACCCATTCTGCCATCAGCCTTTCCACCTTTGTCTGGGGAGATAAACCCTGCACTGCTTGAGGCAAGAGTGATGGCCTCCCCTGAGGCAGCTGCCAGGCAAGATAATGTTGATTCTCCTCAGAAGCCACCCCCAATACATCTGTTTGCTTATAGACCTATAACTAGACTAAAGTCCCAGCAGGCCCCTAGAGGTGAGGTTAAGAGTATGACCCATGAGGAGGTGCGCTACACTCGAAAAGAACTGTTTGAGTTCTCTAATTTACATAAACAGCAATCTGGAGAACAGGCATGGGAAATGAATGGGATAATGGTAGAAGGAACATAGAGTTGGATCAGGCTGAATTTATTGATTTGGGCCCACTAAGTAAGAACTCTGCACTTAATGTTGCAGCTTGGGGAGTTAAAAAAGTTCTGATAGTTTATTTGCTTGGTTAGCTGAAATATGGATTAAAAGATGGCCACCGTGAGCCAGCTAGAAATGCCTGATCTCCTTTGGTTTAATGTAGAGAAAGGGATCCACAGGCTTAGGGAGATTGGGATGGTGGGTGGATTAATCACTTTAGACCTACTCATCCCAGATGGGAGGGTTCATAAGATATGCCCTTGACCAGTGCCTTGCAAATAGATTTGTGAGGGCAGCAACTGCATCTTTGAAGAGCTCTGTAATTGGTAATCGCTCTTCTCTGTATGTCAGATCTAATGGTGAGAACCTCAGTCACTCAACTACAAAATTTAAATACAATGGGAATAACTGAGCTGGCAGGGGCCAAGTGGCAGCACTCAACCTTCAAAGGCAAGGTGGGCATAGCTGCTGTAATGGACAGCAGAGGCAAAGCAGCAATCAGAATAGTCTGACTTGTGTAGAGCTCTGGTACTGGCTAATTAATCATGGTGTTCCTAGAAATGAAATTGAGAGGAAGCCTCCTGCATTCCTACTTAAGTTATACAAACAGAAAACTTGCAGGTCGAATGGAAAAGACTAATTTGAATTACAAAAACAGAGAGCAACAGCCCCTCTACCAATTTCCAGACTCGAGCTAGTTTACAGACACAGAACCCCTTGAATGAAGAGGAGGCTGGGCCGCCTTGAGGAAGGACCTCACTATATTACCAACAATTTATGCAGTGAATCTTTCTCCCATCCTTCCCCAAGGAGACTTCTGGCCTTTTACCAGGGTAACTGTGCACTGGGGAAAAGGAAATGATCAGACATTTCAGGGACTACTGGACACTGGCTCTGAGCTGACTTTGATTCCAGGGGACCCAAAACGTCACTGTGGTCCTCCAGTTAAAGTAGGGGCTTATGGAGGTCAGGTAGTTAATGGAGTTTTAGCTCAGGTCCAACTTACAGTGGGTCCAGTAAGTCCCTGGAATCATCCTGTGGTCATTTCCCCAAGGGCAGAATGTATAATTGGCATAGACATATTTAGCAGCTGACAGAACCCCCACATTGGCTCCCTGACTGGTAGGATGAGGGCTGTTATGGTGGGAAAGGCCAAATGGAAGCCATTAGAGCTGCCTCTACCTAGAAAAATAGTAAATTAAAAACAATATTGCATCCCTGGTGGGATTGTGGAGATTAGTGCCACCATCAAGGACTTGAAAGACGCAGGGGTGGTGATTCCCACCACATCTCTGTTCAACCCTCCCATATGGCCTGTGCAGAAGACAGATGGATCTTGGAGAATGGCAGTGGATTGTCATAAGCTTTACCAAGTGGTGACTCCAATTGCAGCTGCTGTACCAGATGTGGTTTCATGGTTTGAGCAAATTAACACATCTCTTGGTACCTGGTATGCAGCCATTGATTTGGCGAATGCCCTTTTCTCCATTCTTGTCTATAAGGCCCACCAGAAGCAATTTGCCTTCAGCTGGAGCAATATGCCTTTACTGTCCTACCTCAGGGGTATATCAGTTATCTGGCTTTGCGACATAATCTTATTCGGAGAGATCTAGATAACTTTTCACTTCCACAAGATACCACACTGGTCCATTACATGGCTGACATTATGCTTATTGGACCCAGTGAGCAAGAAGTAGCAAACACACTGGACGTATTGGCAAGACGTTTGCATGCCAGAGGATGGGAAATAAATCTGACTAAAATTCAGGAATCTTCTACCTCAGTAAAATTTCTAGGGGTCCAGTGGAGTGGGGCATGTAGAGATATTCCTTCTGAGCTGAAGGATAAGTTGTTGCATTTGGCCCCTCCTACAAACAAGAAAGAGGAACAGTGCCTAGTGGGCCTGTTTGGATGTTAGAGGCAACACATTCCTCATTTGGGTGTGTTACTCTAGCCCATTTATCAGGTGACCCAAAAGGCTCTCAGTTTTGAGTGGGGTCCAGAACAGGAGAAGGCTCTGCAACAGGTCCAGGCTGCTGTGCAAGCTGCTCTGTCACTTGGGCCATATGACCCAGGAGATCCAATGGTTTGAGGTATCAGTGGCAGATAGGGATGCTGTTTGGAGAGTTTGGCAGGCTCCCGTAGGGGAATCTTAGCCGGAGGCCTTGAGGATTTTGGAGCAAGGCCTTGCCATTTTCTTTTCTTTTTTTTTTCAGTTTTTTTTTTTTATTATTATACTTTAAATTTTAGGGTACATGTGCACAACGTGCAGGTTAGTTACATATGTCTACACGTGCCATGTTGGTGTGCTGCACCCATTAACTCGTCATTTAACATTAGGTATATCTCCTACTGCTATCCTTCCCCCCTCCCCCTCATCCCACAACAGGCCCCAGTGTATGATGTTCCCCTTCCTGTGTCCATGTGTTCTCATTGTTCAATTCCCACCTATGAGTGAGAACATGCGGTGTTTGGTTTTTTGTCCTTGTGATAGTCTGCTGAGAATGATGATTTCCAGCTTCAATCATGTCCCTACAAAGGACATGAACTCATCATTATTTATGACTGCATAGTATTCCATGGTGTATATATGCCACAATTTCTTAATCCAGTCTATTGTTGTTGGACATTTGGGTTGGTTCCAAGTCTTTGCTATTGTGAATAGTGCCGCAATAAACATACGTGTGCATGTGTCTTTACAGCAGCATGATTTATAATCCTTTGGGTATATACCCAGTAATGGGATGGCTGGGTCAAATGGTATTTCTAGTTCTAGATCCCTGAAAAATCGCCACACTGGCTTGGCTGAACTAGTTTACAGTCCCACCAACAGTGTAAAAGTGTTCCTATTTCTCCACATCCTCTCCAGCACCTGTTGTTTCCTGACCTTTTAATGATCACCATTCTAACTGGTGTGAGATGGTATCTCATTGTGGTTTTGATTTGCATTTCTCTGATGGCCAGTGATGATGAGCATTTTTTCACGTGTCTTTTGGCTGCATAAATGTCTTCTTTTGAGAAGTGTCTGTTCATATCCTTCACCCACTTGTTGATGGGGTTGTTTGTTTTTTCTTGTAAATTTGTTTGAGTTCGTTGTAGATTCTGGATATTAGCCCTTTGTCAGATGGGTAGATGGCAAAAATTTTCTCCCATTTTGTAGGTTGCCTGTTCACTCTGATGGTAGTTTCTTTTGCTGTCCAGAAGCTCTTTAGTTTAATTAGATCCCATTTGTCAATTTTGCCTTTTGTTGCCATTGTTTTTGGTGTTTTAGACATGAAGTCCTTGCCCATGCCTATGTCCTGAATGGTATTGCCTGAGTTTTCTTCTAGGGTTTTTATGGTTTTAGGTCTAACATTTAAGTCTTTAATCCATCTTGAATTAATTTTTGTATAAGGTGTAAGGAAGGGATCCAGTTTCAGCTTTCTACATATGGCTAGCCAGTTTTCCCAGCACCATTCATTAAACAGGGAATCCTTTCCCCATTTCTTGTTTTTGTCAGGTTTGTCAAAGATCAGATAGT
>NW_026652385.1:66273-93415 GCF_009828535.3 Hylobates moloch | reverse complement strand
CTCCTCACTTCCCAGACGGTGGGATTGGGTAGAGGCACTCCTCAATTCCCAGATGGCGACATTGCCGGGCAGAGGTGTTCCTCACTTCCCAGATGGTACGTGGGCAGGGCAGAGGCATTCCTCGCTTCCCAGATGGTGGGGTGGCCAGGCAGAGGCGCTCCTCACTTCCCAGACGGTAGGCCTGCCCGACAGAGGCGCTCCTGACCTCCCAGATGCGCGGCTGCTGGGCTGGGGCCTCCTTACTTCCCAGATGGTGCCGTGGCTGGGCAGGGGTGCTCTTCACTTCCCAGATTGTGAGGCGGCTGGGCAGAGGCGCTCCTCACTTCCCAGGCGGTGGGGTGGAGGGTGGTGGGGAGTGCCGGCAGAGGTGCTCCTCACCTCCCAGATGGGGCGGTGGCCAGGCAGAGGCCCTCCTCACTTCCCAGATGGTGCAGGGACCAGGCAGAGATGCTCCTCAGGTCTCGATCTCTTGACCTCCTGATCCACCCGCCTGGGCCTCCCAAAGTGCTGGATTACAGGCGTGATGGCTCACGCCTGCCCTGCCGTGTCTTCTTTCTCCTAAGCAGCTGTTTTTGTCTCCTGGATTTTGATGTTCTACTTAACACCCTCATGTTCTTACGCATGTTGCCCTGCTGGAGGCATCCTTCTCTTTGGAAAGCCTGACCCACCAACAGTGCCTCAGGAGATAGACAGGGAAGCTTAGCCGGTGGGGGCCCCTCGTCTCTATCCCACCTCAGTGTCAGGGGAGGGGTCGGTTGCAGCTGCAGCGGTGGCCCTGACAGCTTTCTTTTGCGGGACCCATGGCCGACAGCTCTGGGGGGAGAAGAGCTACTTGATGCAAGAGCTGCAGGATCCCTGCGGTGCATGTCCTCCCCCACCATCAGCAAGCCTGGAGAGCTGGGCAGGTGGTCTTTACCCAGTACCTTCAAGGCCGCCTTCTCTGGCCACAGGGCGCAGCCCGGAACTGGTGCAGGGAGCACTGTTGGAACTGGGTCAGGCTTCCCAAAGGGAAGGATGCCTCCAGCAGGGCTGTGTGAACTGGCGACTCCATGGCCCTTGGAGTGGAAACTCACTGCATGCACCTGGGCCTTGTCAGTCTGGTTGTTTTCTGTCAAGCTCTTCAGACGGACACTTCCCTCCAAGGGCCTGGGATTATACCAGGAGGAAGTGAGGTTTCCCTGAGTCTCCAGGGGCCTGGAGGTGGAGGCTGCTTCCCCATTGCTACAGGGGCCCCTTTTATTGTCTTCCTGCCCCTGGGTCTCTACCTGGTCTTTCACCTGCGTTGCTTCTTTGGGCTCTTCTGTCCTCACCTCCATCTTCGGGAGCCTGGCTGGGATCACCTGCTCATCTAATGAAGGAAGTCGGAGGTTAAATTTGCCTCTGAGACGAGGGATCCTCACGGGGCTGACGTGTCCAAACATCATGGAGTTGTGAGCAGACAGCACGGGTTTCTTCCTTGAGTGGGGGCTCCAGACCACAGAAGGCAGGACCCTCAGTGGGGTGCCCGTGTTCTGAGGGAGAGGACACAGCCTCACAGGGGCGTGGTCCCACCTGGCTGGAAAAGAAGGCCCAACATGTTTCCGAGGGTTGAAGAGGAATCGGTAACAGCCCAAGGGTCCCGGGGCAGGCACAGGTGCAGCAGGCACAGGTGCAGCAGGCACAGGTGCAGGAGCCACAGGGTGAGCCTGGCCAGCTGGGAGGGCCTCACGGACAAGACGAGCAGGTTGCTGATGCCGTGGCTGGGACCTGCTGGGGAAGCCGGAACACCTTACTCTTAGACCAAAACGTTGACACTGGAGTTGCAGGGACCTGCGGCTGAAGCAGAAACAACATACGCTTATACGAGGATGTTGCCGACGGCATAGCCAGGACATGCGGTGGAACCAGGAACGAAATATGCTTAGAAGAGAACGTTGGTGATGGCGTGGCTGGGAGCTGCGGCGGGAGCAGGAACAACTTACTCTTAGACCAGAACGTTGACACTGGAGTTGCAGGGACCTGCTTCTGAAGCAGTAACAACATACGCTTATTTGAGAATGTTGCCGATGGTGTAGCCAGGACCTGCGGCGGAACCAGGAACAAAATACGCTTAGTGAGTTGCCCATTTTCAGTGAGTTGTGCACAGACAAAACTAAGGGTCAGAAGCGGAGAGGATACTCCTAAGTCACCCACATCTCTGTGGCCGGGTGTGCACTGGGCACCTGGGAGATTATGACATCACCATGGGGCTGGTGACAGAGCCAGGGTGTGGACGAATGAGCAGGAGCCTAGCAAGGGTGCCTACAAGAGGAGTCAAAGGGCAAAAGGCGAGGCCCCTCCATTGGTCCAGCTGGACTCTCTAGCCTCAGGGACGTCCCGCTCCTGGGGGCAGGTGTGTGGCCCTGGATGGCCCCCCCTGTGGCGCTGTGGAGGGTGCGGGGCTGATCTGCCAGAGCCCTTCCCGCCTGGCATCTGGCCCAGGCACTGGCTGACACCCAGTGGCCCTGTCTTGGCCAGCCCTGTCCCCCGGGTTACAAGGCCAGAACCTGGAAGCAGAGCGCAGGACCAGCCAGATCCCGCCAGGCTCCCCTGGGGCCTCTCCAGTGCCTCTGTGCCGCCTGGAGCCAGGCCCGCCTTCTCCATGGCCTCCGTGGCCTTGAGGGCCACCAGGCTCGCTGCGCAGGCTTCCAAGGAGAGGACGGGGTGTCCTGACCTGACTGGATGCTGCCCCTTACCACATCCCTTCCTGGCAGGCAGAGTCTCCACTTCTTTTTACAAATTTGCCTGAGACCGTTCCTTAGATCATCCAGGTGGTCATGGTCCAGCCAGGCTTTGAACACAGGTTGTGCGATTCCACAGCTGGTGCTCTGGCCTGTGTGCCTCCTGATCGTGGATACAGCATGTATTCTTATTTTTTCCTGTAGTCCGGGGGTACTTAGCATGGTGGCATGTCTGTAATAAGCACATGCACACCTAGAAGGAGGTCTTCACTTCAACATATAAGTTGACCGTGGCCCACTCTGGGCTCCAGTCCTCTGCAAAGATGTAGGGCAGGAACTACCAGTTGCCAGCCCAGCACCATTCCACATTGCTCTTCTAATGGAGCCTTTCAGCCCAGATGTTCTTTCTCGTCTGGTGGGTTCTCTCTCGTCTCGTCCAAGTATGTAAAGATTATGTTCTAGATCAGCTTTGGTCTATCCTAAAAGAAATTCGCCAGTGGATTATACCATATAGATAGAAGTCAGTTTTTCTGGTCTTCCTAGAATGTGTCTAGAAAGCAAGTACATTATTTACAAGTTAATAGTGGATCAATGTATTGGATTAAAATATGACCAACGTAATTTGGTCATTGTGAGCATGCCAGCTCGGTCCACTCTTCACCACACTTTATGATACCCTAAATATAACTCTAGATTTTCTTATGCCCAAGAGAAGGACATACTCTTGGGTGTCTGGACTAGGGAAACAGGTATGAAAAACCATTCGGCCAGTCTACATCTTTTTATTGGAGAATTGAAACCATCTATATTCAAATATATTATTAAAAGACAAAAAAAAAAAGAAATAGTCTTGCTGAATGTAATTAAGGCTTTAGATCTAGCATCTAGTTTATAAGAAACACAGGAGTTAGCAGAACAAGTTAAAAGTCCATCATGAGACAGTACACTGATAAATCCAGAAGATGGGATCACTGGCCTCCTTTTCACCAAATTCATAGCATGAAAACAAAGGAGGTGCTTAAGATTAGAACAGAGTTAAGAGGGCCAGGCGCGGTGGCTCACGCCTGTAATCCCAGCACTTTGGGAGGCCGAGACGGGCGGATCACGAGGCAAGGAGATTGAAACCATCCTGGCTAACACGGTGAAACCCCGTCTCTACTAAAAATACAAAAAGTTAGCCGGGCGAGGTGGCGGGCGCCTGTAGTCCCAGCTACTCAGGAGGCTGAGGCGGGAGAATGGCATGAACCCCAGGGGGCGGAGCCTGCAGTGAGCCAAGATGGCGCCACTGCACTCCAGCCTGGGCGACAGCAAGACTCTGTCTCAAAAAAAAAAAAAAAGAAGAAGGGAGTTAAGAGATATAACGATCAAATGTATGTAACATGTGGATCTTAATTGGCTCGTGGTTCCAATACACCATCTGTAAGAGACATTTTGGGACAACTGGAAACATTTTAGGATGGAAACAAGGCCTTAGGAATTATTTTAATTATGTCACATGTCATAATGGCATTGTGGTTAAGGAGAAGAATGTCCTTATTTTTTAAAGATGAATATTGAATAAGTTAGGAGTGAAAACTCATGATGTTTGAATTTCCTAATGATTTGCTTCTAATGAATAGAATATAGCAAAAGGGGTGGAATGTCACTGTTATGGTTTGGCTGTGTCGCTACCCAAATCTCACCTTGAATTGTAATAATCCCTACATGTCAAGGATGAAGGCAGGTGGAGATAACTGAATCATGGGGGTGGTGTCTTCCATATTGTTCTTGTGGTAGTGAATAAGCCACATAAGATTTGATGGTTTATAAATGGGAGTTCCCCTGCACAAACCCTCTTGCTTGCCACCATGTAAGACGTGACTTCGCTCCTCATTCACCTTCTGCCATGATTATGAGGCCTCCCTATCTATATGGAACTGTGTGAGTCAATTAAACCTCTTTCATTTATAAATTACCCAGTCTCAGGTATGTCTTTATTAGCAGTGTGAGAACAGGCTAATACAGTCACCTCTGAGATTAGGTTATAAAAGGCTGTGACTTCCATCTTGCTGTCATTTTCTTTCAGGCTCTTTCCACTTGCTTACTCTGAGGAAGCAAGTTGCCATGCCATGAACTGCCCTATGTAGAGATCCAAGGGACTGAGGGCAGCTTCCTGGCCAACAGCCCCAAATTCTGCCAATGACCATGGGGTGAGCTTAGAAGCAGATCCCTCTCCAGTCAGCCTAGAAATGACTACAGTGCTGGCCACCGTCTGATTGTAGTCTACGTAGTCTGTGACCTTTCAGGGTCTCTAAACCATACCTGGATTCCTGATCCACAGATACCATGAGATAGTAAATGTGTGTTGTAAGCTGCTAAGTTTCAGGGTGATTTGCTATTCAGCAATAGATAACGAATATACCATTATATAGGTAGCTAATTTAACTAATCTACTATTAAGGGGCATTAGGTTATTTCTAAGACTTTGCTATTGAAAAGAATGCTACAATGCACTTCTATTAGTCCTGTTATATTTTAAGGAAATTATTTTTAAGTTACACTTAAAAATTTATGATTTTTAGAATTAACAAATTGCCCATTGCAGAGGTGGAGAACACTTTTTTTTTTTTTTTTTTTGAGATGGAGTCTTGCTCTATCACCCAGGCTGGAATGCAGTGGAGCTATCTTGGCTCACCGCAACCTTCGCCTCCCAGATTCGAGTCACTCTTCTGTGTCAGCCTCCCGAGAAGCTGGGATTACAGGCACGCACCATCACACCAGGCTAATTTTTGTATTTTTAGTAGAGACAGGGTTTCGCCACATTGGCCAGGCTGGTCTTGAACTCCTGACCTCAAGTGATATGATTGTCTTGGCCTCCCAAAGTGATTACAGGTATGAGCCACCACACGTGGCCCCAGAGGTGGAGAACACTTTTGCAAATACCGGCTACTACCAATTTTTTCATCATTCAATAGATGAAAAAAATTCTCATTGATCTTTTAATGTATATTTCATTGATTATGAAATAAATTGGGTGTAATTCATTTGCTTGTCATTTCCTTTAAATTTTCTAAAACGGCCTGTGTCTTTTCACCATATTTCTTTCTTTTTCCTTTTATTCTCATTCTTTCTCTTTCTTTCTTATTTTGACTGTTATTTTTCTTCAGCAAACACTTTTTTTAAAAGCAAGTTGTTTATCTTTGTAAATGGAAATAATGCCTTAATCTGGCAAATGTGTGGAGAACATTTTTCTCCCAGTTTAGAATTTATCTTTGGACTTTGTTTATGGATTTCTTAATTTTTTCATATACATATATTTTATTTTTATATGGTTAAACTTTTAACTTTTCTTCCTTATAACTTCTGAGTTTTACATAATTTCTAAAAAGAGTTCTTACTCAAAGATGCTGCCAATGAGAATGATGATGGTGATGCCAGAGGGAGGAAGAGAGGAAGAGGATGATAAATACTTGCTTTATATAATATATTATGTGTCAGTTACTGTTCTATGAACTTTGTGCATATTTCACTTAATCCCTGAATTACCCTGTAAGGGAAGTACCATTATAACCCCAACTGACAAACGAGGAAACTGAGGTCTAGAGAGAAGTAAGTTAACTTGTCTAGATTTTAGAGGCTGTGCTCTTTACCACCATGCACTTGCAAAGGTGTTTTTGATGCCGTTCCTCGTGGGTTTTATGCCAACACAGAGCACTTTGGTCTTTGTGACCGCAAAGCCAACTCCATTTCTTGGGTGCCAGGGGTAATTATAATGCTTTTTCATGACCAAAGAAGTCTTTTATTGCATAGAAAAGTGGAGCCATAAATGATTTAGCACACACAAGGAGGCAGAAATGGAAATCGTTGCTGAAAACCAGCTCTTATCTGAGCGACGAATTGGGGCTGGAACAAGAAGCGTGGCCTTTCAGAATTGCTCACATCCTATACCAATTAAGTGTTTGGGGAAGCCGACAATGGCTTCCTGATGTGGAAATCACTTTGAAACATGTAGGCTGGTAGTTAAAGCCATTAGTTCCTCTTGGGCTTCAAGGACAACTACAAAGAAAATATTTTGTAAATTGTGTAAGAAGCATGGATTTGGCAACCCCTGGGTTAGCCTGAACTGGTCAGGCAATTGCTTTTAACACTATTTCCTAAATGGACTAATACCTGGTGGGGAGAGAGAAAACAAACCTCACTTCAGAAAGACAACTTAGGGCTTCTTAAAAGCTGCAGGTCTCTCTGCCTCAGACAACCACTGAGAGAAGGGCTAGGCTCTTGGACAAAGAGTTTTCATTTCAGTCTCAAGATCGAGGGGATGCAAATAAGCCCAGCACTTCTTGCCTGACCTTTCCTTGTTGAAAAGCTCCTGCATCATTCTCAGCAAACTATCACAAGGATAAAAAACCAAACACCACATGTTCTCACTCATAGGCGGGAATTGAACAATGAGACCACATGGACACAGGGTGGGGAACATCACACACCGGGGCCTGTCGTGGGGCAGGGGGATGGGGGAGGGATAGCATTAGGAGAAATACCTAATGTAAATGATAAGTTAATGGGTGCAGCACACCAACATGGCACATGTATACATATGTAACAAACCTGCACGTTGTGCACATGTACCCTAGAACTTAAAGTATAATAATTAAAAAAAAAAAAAAGCTTCTGCAGAAAGCCCAGTAGGACACCCAGGCAGGCATTTCTACATGCCTTGAAGTCATATTGAAAGCTGAGATACAAAAAGCAAGAGAATAGGAGGCAAGTCGAAGTCACTAACTGGAAAATTGCTTTATCTCGAGTTCTCAGGGGCCTATGGCTCTTAACCAGTGGCAGCTAACACGAAATATAGTTGAGCACTCACCGGAAATGTTCCAGTCGGGACTAATTTTCTTTCTTTCTCTGCTTGCTCTTGTGAAGCAAGGTTATAAATTTTCTCTTCTTTCTGTGAGGAAGCTTGCTAGTGTGAAAAGGCAGTGTGGCAAGAATGAGGAGGTGTTGGCTGTAGTCTTGGCACTGCGCTTTAACTACTTTAATGTCCTGGACACAGCTGCTTTGAATCACACCTACACTGAGCTGTTAAGACCCTGGGTTTGAGAGCTGACTCTCTTACCCTTTGATTCCCTCATCTTTAAAATGGGAATAAAAATAGCAGCTCCCTCAAAGAGCTATCATGAGGGTTCCACGAGAGGCCACGTGCAAACCATTTACAAAGCTCCTGGCATGTTTCAGCTCAGGGTGAATGGTGCCCTCCAGAGTTGTGCAGAGGATCAGTTCTGGCCTGTCACATACTGCATTGGTCTAGGTTAGGGTTCCTCCAGAGAAACAGAACTGACAGAATAGATATAAATGGAGATAGATCTATCTCTAGGTTCATCTCTCTCTCTATCTATATCTATCATCT
Source organism: Hylobates moloch (assembly GCF_009828535.3). NCBI lineage: Eukaryota > Metazoa > Chordata > Mammalia > Primates > Hylobatidae > Hylobates > Hylobates moloch. Next base: position 85,330 of record NW_026652385.1, on the reverse strand, counting down.
ATCTATCTATCTATCTATCTATCTATCTATCTATCTATCATCTATCTATCATCATCTATCTTCTATCTAATGTATCTATATCTCTATCTGTCTATCTATTATATCGATGGAGAGAGAGAGAGAGAAAGCGAGACTTTAAAGAATTGGCTCATGTGACTGTGGGCGCTGAGAAGTCCAAAATCTGCATGGCAGATGAGCAGGCTGGCACCCCAGTGAAGAACTGGCATTGCAGCTAGAGTCTAATAGCAGTCTGAAGACAGAACTCCTTCTTTCTTTGGGGACATCCATCTTTTTCTCTTAAGACCTTCAATTGACAGGACGAGGCCCACCGACATGATGGAGGGTAATATGCTTTCCTCAAAGAGTACCGATTCAAATGTTAATCACATCTAAAAAATGCCTTCACAGCAACATCTAGACTGGTGTTTGACCCAAAACTGGATACTATGGCCTATTCAAGTTGACACGTAAAATTATCCATTACACATAGTAAGTGTTCTTCTATGGTCTAAATGTTCATGTCCCCCCAGTATTTGTATGTTGAAATACTTACTCCCTGAGGTGATGAGATTAGAAGATGGGGTTTTTGGAAGGTGATTAAGTCATAGGGGTAGAGCCCTCACGAATGGGATTAATGACCTTTTGAATGATGCTTGAAAGAGACCTCTCATTCCTGCCATGTGAGGTTAGAATGAGAAGACAGCTGTCTATGAGAAAGCAGACCCTCACCTGACATTGACTGTGCTGACACATTGATCTTGGACTTTCCAGCCTCCAGAGCTGTGAGAAATAAATTTCTACTTTATGTTTTTCTTTTTTTTTTGGAGACGGAGCCCAGGCTGGAGTGCAGCAGCGTGATCTCGGCCCACTGCAACCTCTGCCTCCCGGGTTCAAGTGATTCTCCTGCCTCAGCCTCCTGAGTAGCTGGGATTACAGGTGCCCGCCACCACGCCCGGATGATTTCTGTATTTTTAGTAGAGACGGGGTTTCACCATGTTGGTCAGGCTGGTCTTGAACTCCTGACCTTGTGATCCACCCATCTCGGCCTCTCAAAGTGCTGGGGTTACAGGCGTGAGCCACAGCACCTGGCCAATTCCTATTGTTTATAAGCCACCCTATCTTATTATAGTAGCCTGAACAGACCAAGCCATGGTCAATAAATGTAGTTAATATTCTTCTTATGGTATAGTTATTATTTCTGTTGTTGCTGATCTATCCATATGCCCTTTTAGGCCCCTTTTAGTCTTGATATCTTCTGTTGAACAACATGCATCTGCATTTAGGGAAAGGAAACAGAAAGAACTGAAGTATTGTGCAAGCAAATGGAATCTGAGAAGGATATAAACAGGAAAATCCAGTTTTCTCAACGCTTGGTCATGGAGTTGAGATGAAAGTTGGGCCAACACCTTCTCCATAATAACCTTTCCCAAACTAAAACACAGATAATATGTAGCGTTTATGTATTACATAAACTTCAAATAGCTAAGAGATATTGAGTACTTATTATATACCAACCAGTGTTCTGAATGTTTTAATCAACACAATGACCTTCACAGCAACCATACGATGCGGGTGCCGGTGCCAATATGTTCCATCTCACTGATGAGGAAGGTGAGTCCAGGGAGTGTAGGGATCTTGTCCAAAGTCATACAACTAGGGAGGAGGGGGACCCAAATAAGCCACTGTGTCCTGTTCTAGAGCCTGTAGGTCTTGACCACACGTCCAGCATGCAAAAAATTGTAGTGCAAAAGCAATGGGATGAGGGACATTGCCACTGTCTAGAGACTCCACTGCTGTGTGGCAAGGACACTGTAAAGGTGAGTCTCTCTAGTGTGCATAAAGGTCTCTTGGAGAGCCTGTGAAAAACGTGGATTCTCAGGTCCCACCCCTAGAGAGACTGATTAAGGCTGGGCTATGTCCAGGATCCACCTGGGATCCCACTAAGTCTCCTGCTTTTGCCCTGGTCATGCTGGGGCTCAGAAGGCTCTCAGAGGTGCATCCATTCTGTGGAATTGTGAAGCTGAGCAATAAGCACTGAAGAAATATCCTGGCTCACTAAGAAAGATGAAGACAGCACTGCTACCAAGTATGCCCATGGAAGCTTCTATACCCAATAATGGCTCATGTACTAAAAGTCTGTCGTAAGAGAGGTCTTATGAGCCTTGACAAAGTCATGAGAGACATCCAGAATTCAGTGGACCATTACCTAGCACTATAAGAATTCTATGTCCTAAAGTTCAAAAGTCTTTGGATCAAAGCAGAAAGAGATTTATATACAACAGCCACATACAAAATCAATCAAGCAATAAAATGGCTGCAGACTTTTGAATGTAGACAGAAAAAGTAGGCAATACATGGAATATGAATCCAGGAACGTGGGCTATGGGAACATCCCTCGCTTGTAGTTAAGGGTCATTGACGTAAAGTCCAGTGTGGCTTGCTGGGGATTTGGACAGACCAGCATCTGGTCCTTACGTGTTTGCAGAAGGGGGAGTAGACAGAATAACGGCCTCCCAAGGATATCCATGTCCTCATCTCCAAAACCTGTGTACGTGCCTTTATATTACCCTACATGGCAAAAGAGACTATGCAGATGTGATTAAGTTCATGACCTTGAGATGGGAAGATGATCCTGGGGTACCCGGCAGGCCCAGTGGAATCACAAGGGTCCTTACAAGAGAAAGACAAATGAGTAAAAGCCAGAAAAAGGTGACATGATGATGGAAACAGAAGTCAGAGACAGAGGGAAATTTGAAGATACTATACTCCTGGCTTTGCAGATAGAGGAAGGGGTTATTAGTCAAAGAATGCAGGCAGACTTTAGAAGCTGGGAAGGGCAAGAAAACAGACTCTCCACCTAGAACCTCCAGAGGGAACGCAGCCCTGCTGATCCATTTTAAATATCTGCGCTCCAAAACTGTAAGATAATAAATATGTGTTGTTTAAAGACACATAGATTTGAAGTAATCTGCTGCAACAACATAGGAAACCAATATAGAAGGCTTCCCTCAAATTTACATGGGATGATCTCATAGTTTCCTTAGTTGGAGTAAAAAGAATTTCCCTGGTTGTCTTCCACCCCAGACCTGTGCCCAAGGTAACCTCTGGCTCTACAATAGGTGTATAAGCACAGAACTTTTATTCATGCCAAGAGTGAGATCTGAGACATAAAAATCTTCAAAGACATCAGAAACATTAAGAAGAATATGTTAGAACTTAGTAGTTTATATTGCCATGATGTTAAAAATTTGAACTTTTAGGGTGGCAGCTTATAATGCCAGTTTAAAACGTGTCATTGAGTACTTGATTTAGATTTGTGATTTTAAGTCAAAACTATACTACATTAATTTTCTATTTTGGAATAGTTTAAAGAACTGTAATCCATTGATTTACATAATATTCATATTCTATATATGTGTGTGTTTATACACACACACACACACACACACACACACATATGGTTCAAGCAATTCTCCTGCCTCAGCCTCCCAAGTAGCTGGGATTACAGGTGCCCACCACCACGCCCAGCTAATTTTTGTATTTTTAGTAGAGACAGACTTTCACCATGTTGGCCAGGCTGGTCTCCAACTCCTAACCTCAGGTGATCTGCCCGCCTCAGCCTCCCAAAGTGCTTGGATTACAAGTGTGAGCCAACGCGCCCGGCCTAAATCATTTAAGTATTCAGAAAGGTTTGCTGAGTGAGATAACTGAAGGACTAAGACAGAAATATAATCTGTTAAATGTACAAATGTGATATAAAATATTTCAAGCCTTTTAATTAAGTCACAAATGAGACAAACATTAGTCGAAAGGTTTTTTTTAAAGTAATTGAAGAAAACTAGGCTAGTACATAAATAAAATGATAGAATTTGTAAGTTTGAATCAAAAGTTTAAGGAACAACTAGGCTTCTGAACTTGTAAATGTAATAAGCTGAATATCAATTCTTTTTTACACCTAATGCCATCCTTGACCACGCTGTGACATCTCACATCAGTGGCCTATAAGGCATTTGATCCTAAGTCCAAACAAAGTGGCAGGATGCAAGTCACATATGACGATGTACATTTCTGTGCAAAGTCACTTTTTCTTTCCCATTGTAATTGGATGCCCTTCTTTTTTTTTTTGAGATGGAGTCTTGCTCTGTTGCCCAGGCTGGAGTGCAGTGGTGCGATCTCGGCTCACCGCAAGCTCCGCCTCCCGGGTTCACGCCATTCTCCTGCCTCAGCCTCTCCGAGGAGCTGGGACTACAGGCATCTGCCACCATGCCCGGCTAATTTTTTTGTATTTTTTTAGTAGAGACGGGGTTTCACCGTGGTCTCGATCTCCTGACCTCGTGATCCGCCCGCCTCGGCCTCCCAAAGTGCTGGGATTACAAGCGTGAGCCACCGCGCCCGGCCTTGGATGCCCTTCTTATTAGCACTTTGAATATTTGTTCCTTTTGTTCCTACTGGAAATCACTGGGGTGAATAATGTTGTAAAACCGGTTGATTGCCTACCTGGCAGACAAACATGCCCCTAGAGCTACAGCAAAAATTGCCTTCAAAACTTTTTTGGAAAAATCAGTATTTGATATTTAAAAGAAAAAGTAATATTCATGGAAAAAGACTAACTTCCTGGTCTGGAGTTCTTGTTTAAAAGATGGGGCTTCGTTATGTGATCCAGGCCGGAGTGCAGTGGCACAATCATGGCTCACTATAGCCACTAAATCCTCAGCTCAGGCAATCCTCCCAGTTTAGCCTCCCAAGTAGCTAGGACTACAGGCACGTGCCACCACACCTGGCTAATATTTTTTAACTTATTTGTAGAGATGGTCTTTCTATCTTGCCCAGGCTGGTCTCAAACTCCTGGCCACAAGCAGTCCTCCTACCTGGGATTATAAGCCTGAGCCACTGCATTCTGAGATGCATCTCGGAGTTATTCTTCATTTTGAGGTACATATTCGAGGGGAGCAGTATCATCTTTTTAGGGCTTAGGACTTCTAAGGATCATAAGCCGCTTTGCAAAATCACCTCTAAGATGAGCAGAGCACTTGCTTGGGCAGCACATATACTAAAACTAGAGTTGTACACGGAAGATTAGTGTGGCCCCTGTGCAAGGATGACACACGAATTCGTGAAGTGGTCCATATTAAAAAATTAAAATAAAATAAAATAAGCAGAGTATCAGTACAATGGTCCAGGCATAATAGAGCAAGACCTCTCCCGCCATCTGTTGGTGATAGGTGGTTTCCCATACTCACTGAGGTTAGTGGCAGGCTTTCATGGGAACCCACGGCTTTGCTCACAGCTATGAAGTCTGTAAAGAAGAAATGTCTGACCACCCTATTTAAAACAGCAACATGCTCACCCCATGACATCTGGCATTCCCAATTCCTTTTCCCTATTTTATCTCTCTCTCTGATACTTCTCACCTTCTGACACACTAGGTTTTGCTTGCTATTTTTCACTTCTGTACCAATCAGAGCATAAAGAAAAATCAACATGCCAAGGCAAAGGGAACCATGGCATCTTTGCACACGCTGGGGTATGAAAGTTCTTGGTGCTCAGGGAATGCCATCCCAGGCTATGATGGTAGATGACCGACCATCATGGACAATATGGTCAGATTTATTACTGGAAAGTAATTGCAGGGTGGTTTAGCTGTTGATTTGCTTGTTTTCTCTCTCTTCTGTCACTGCCAAAATGTAAGCTCCAATGGGAAAGAGATTTTTGTAGCTTTTGTTCACTATTTGTGGCAGAAGCAACTAATTTCCTCAGTAACAATTCTCTCCTTCTTCCTTATAGTAACAGACCACCACCTCCACTTAGTATGAGCTGGGCATGTGGTTGCCAGGTGGAAAGTACATTTCCCAACCTCACTTGCAGCTAGGTGTGGCTATGCCAATAAAATATTTCCAATATGTTGTAAATAAAAATTATGCTTTACCTTTCCTTTCTTGCCTTCAAACAATTGCTCCCTTCCTGCAGGCTGGATGCAGACCTTGCGAGGAGGAACCATATGAGGACAATGGCTTTGAGAATGGCCAAGATACAAAACAGAAGGATCTTTGTCCTCTGATGTTATGGAGCAGAGTCACCTACCAGTCCCAGAGTGCCCGCTACCTCTGGAGAGCAAGTAAGAGAAATAAAAGTCTACCTTATTTTGGAATCTCTTTGTTACAGCCTCTGTTATGGACTGAATTTTGTCCCCAGTCCTTACCCCCAAATTCCTATATTGAAGCCCTAACCCTAATGTGACTGTATTTGGAGATGCCTGTAAGAAGGTCATGAAGGTTAAGCGAGGTCAGAAGGGCAGGGCTCTAATCCGATAGAAATGGTGACCTTGTTAAGAGGAGGAAGAGACAGCAGAAATCTCCATCTCTTTTTCTCTGCACATACACACAAAGCAGAGGCAATGTGAGGACACAGGGAAAAGAGGCCTGTTTATAAGCCAGAAAGAAAGGACTCCCCAGAAACCAACCCTGACAGCACCTTGATCTTGGACTTCTAGCCTCCAGAATTGTGAGAGAATAAATTTCTGTTGTTGATACCACCCTGTATGTGGTATTCTGCTAAGGCAGCCCGAGCAAACTCATGCTGTCTCTTAGCCATGACCTTAACTGAAACTGCTGCACCCGGGCCTGAGATGAGTGCCTAAAAATTAGTAGATATGCAATGAGTATTACTTGGTTAAATAAATAAAATGCAAAGACAATATTTGATTTGTGCTACACAAATATAAATGGTTACCGGACTCTCACAGATTGTACATCTGTCTATTTATCCACCCACCCATTCATCATTTTGTCACCCTGGTTGTGTTTACGACGAAAATAAAGTCTCATCTTTGAACTCAGTTACAGTTTCCTTCACTCCCACAGCCCATCCCAAATCTATCAGTTGTCAGCTCCTATTAATTTTACCACCTGTATCTCTCTATGGTAGTTTTTTTCCCTACCATTACAATGATCACCACTCCAGGTCTCATTTGTCTCTTACTTACTCTATAAATGCTTCCAATACTTTCTCTCTTCAATCTCTGTATTTGATCTATTGCAGAGACTTGTAATTGCCTCTTTCAAATTCATTTTGCTTTCTTTCCTAGGAACAGATGCCTCATTTTATTTTCTGTGGCAACGCACTGTGTGAAACAACCCCATTTCTCCACTACTCCTACAGCCACATGACTAAATTCTGGCTAAGGAGATATAAGTAAAATTTGTTAGGTAAGGTTTCTGAAAAACCTCTTTAAAAGAACAATACAGAACTGAAAATATGCCACTTTCTACCCTTTCCCCTACTCCTATTTTTTTTTTTTTTTTCCTGTCACCTGGAAATTTGGGAGTGATTGCTGGAGCTCTAGCAGCCATACTGAAATACGGAAGAATGAAGAGAGGAGAAAGAGAAATGAACTCTGTCCCTGATGAAGTCGTGGAACTGCCATGCTAGTTCTGGATTGCCTACCTCCCACATAACAATGAAATATACTTTTACATAACAATGAAATACACTTTTTTTTTTTTTTTTTGAGATGGAGTCTCGCTCTGTCACCCAGGCTGGAGTGCAGTGGTGCAATGTCAGCTCACTGCAAGCTCTGCCTCCCGGGTTTACGCCATTCTCCTGCCTCAGCCCCCCGAGTAGCTGGGACTACAGGCACCCGCCACCACGCCCGGCTAATTTTTTTGTATTTTTAGTAGAGACGGGGTTTCACCGTGTTAGCCAGGATGGTCTCCATCTCCTGACCTCGTGATCCACACACCTTGGCCTCCCAAAGTGCTGGGATTACAAGCGTGAGCCACCGTGCCCGACCTGAAATACACTTTTAAATATGTAAGCCATTGCAGTCAGATCTCTAATTAGCTGCTGAACACAATTCCTGACTGATTAGGGAGCCCATGCCTTCAATGCTGTCAGTTTAAGCTTGCTGATGCACATATTGAGGGCAGCTGTTTTGCTAGCACTGCTGCAGGGCTTAAAGGGATATGAGAAAACACTTTATCCTGGAAGGTAAGTGGGAGGACAATCAATAGCCTCATTTTACACATGAAAAAACTAAGGCTCAAGATCATACAGTTAGTAAACACCAGAGAAAGGAAGAGAACTGAGGCCTCAAATGATGCTGAGTGATGGCAAGGGGTGGGATTTTGGCGTAAGCTCTGGGATTTGGAGATTGTACACAGGCACAAGCATGTGTTCACACACACACACACACACACACACAATGGGAATTTGAGTGCATGCCTGCTTTTTTCATGTCTCCATCCCATCTCGCCTTTTCTCTTCTGGGAACCATCTCTTTCTCACTTGAAGCTGTTGATCACCTGACTCTAGAATGGTACAGGATCCCAGGCCCCTTGATATTGTGATTGGTCCAGAAGTGGTCATGTGACCCAATCAGAGCCAGATTTCTTTGGGAGACGACTACTTAGTCACTGTGTGTGAACTTGAGCCTATTTGTAACTCTAAGGCTCTGTCTCCTTACCACCAAATGAAGGTTAGTCTATTACCTGGTGTATTTTGTGGTTGTGAGGATGAGGTGAAACAAAAGTAAAAGGCCTGGCATATGGTGGCTGTTCGATGATCATTTGCTTCTAGTAGACATGTTTAAAAAGCTCTCTTTTTTCCCTGGACACCATACAGGGTAGGAACTACACACAAAATGAACAATGAAGCACCCAAAGCCCACCTAAATATTTTGTTTTGTTTGCTCATTTGTTTCCCAAGAGGGGTAAGTTCTCAGTTTCCAGAAGAACCACTTTAATTGACTTGCATGATGAAAAGACAGATCTTATGGACAAGCCCTATCCCTATCTGTCTCTAGAATAGCAATTGTAGTAAATGAAATAAATAAAATCTTCACTTCTTCTCCATCTGGAAACTAGAGACATTTTTACTCCAACTTGAATCAAGAGTCCAGAAACTATGTGAAACACAAATGGTTTGGGTGTGGTGATGTATTTATTCATAATATAGTTTCAGAACACATTAATAATGGAGAATAACACTTATTCATATACTGAATATAACTTTTCCTGGAGCACTCTAGAGCTTGCTTGGAGTTGGAGAATACTGCCAGGCTTTTCCTAATCTCTTTGGTCTTTGGAAGTGGGCAGGGTTTCTCAAACCAAGTGTCTCCCATGGGCCACTGGCAAGGCTTCCCTTCATAGTTTGGAAGGGCAGAAAGACCATGGCTTCAGCACTTCCATTTTGGAAAGAAGTAACAAAAAAGTGAATTAATGAGCGATTGGAAAGACTCAAAGCATTTTGTACTCCACAGTTCATTTCTTCACACAAACGTCCATTACTGCAGCGGCCATGAAAACTTGCAGGGTGTTAGGCTCATGGCCTGAAGAGAAGTCACATCAGCAGCCAATGTTTTCATGCAAAAGGCAATCGTGATGATTCAGAACCTGGTTCTGAACTTCTCCAGGTGTGCTCGTGAGCTGAAGGTCACGCCCATTCTGTGCATCCTCTGTCTTTCTACTGGTAAACTTGGATGTCATTTTAGAGTATCTTGGCAAAATGGTGAGAAGATCTCACTTTCCCAATATCACTCTGTAATGAAGCTGCTTGGGGGATCCTCCATTTGATTGTAGAGAGACCAAGGCACCGTGGGCTGAAGCAATGAATATTAACAACACTAACAACAATAAGGATAAAGTCCAAGTCTCTTCCAAAACGGGCATATCCAAAAATAAGGGTAAAGAGCTGGTCTTATTGCATCCAAGTGATTCTGTGCACTGGAAATTGTCCTTCTGTTCCTCCCTTTCATTAAAAGTGTTTATATTTCTGAGTCAGATGATCATTTAAATACATATAATATTAGCACCAAGGCAGCATATTTTTTCCCAGAGATCACATGAAACTGAATACATATTTAACATAGTTAATAGTTGGTACAATCTGTGACATCACTAACATACTTATTGGCTGATACTTGCCTAGAAATGCCAAAAATACCTTTTATACAACTCTTATAGCACCTTGATGATGGCTAGATTGTTTTAAAAAAATTCATTTTAAAAAAGTCACAATAAAACATTTACAGATGAAAAGTAAACAATAGTGTACCGTGATAATGAAGGATCACTTTGTCATATTACCACATGCAAAGGCAGTCATAATAGAATCATTTTACGTACAAAAATATTACATCACAATAAATAATTTCAAACATAAATATTAAACTTTACATCATTAGGATAGTCCACATATATACATACACACATATATGTGCATATATGTATGTGTATATATGTATATATGTTTATGTACACACATTTACACACACACAAGCATACAAGTCACACATAAACACACACACACACACACGCACCCAAATTAAGGTGGAGGTATTGCATTACTATCCTTCATCCATCCCATAATAGCTTCCTCTTCAAAGCACCTGAAACAAACAAACCAGAAAATATAAACCTTCTGCCTCAAATGCCATAAGCTAAGAATAGGCAACTGATACATTTTTACATGTAGAATTTAAAATTAACATTATTTTCTCTAGATTTTATTTTTATTTTTTCTGAGTCACAGTCTCACTGTCACCAAGGCTGGAGTGCAGTGGCATGATCATGGCTCACTGCAGCCTTGATCTCCTGGGCAAGCAATCCTCCCATCTCAGCCTCCCAAGTAGCTGGGTCTACAGGTGCACACCACCATGCCCAGCTAATTAAAAAAATTTTTTTCTTTTTTTTGCAGAAATGGAAGTCTCACTATGTTGCCCAGGCTGGTCTCAAAATCCTGGACTCAAGTAATCCTCCTGCCTCAGCCTCCCAAAGTGCTGGGATTATAGGCATGAACCACCACGCTGGCCCTAGATTTTAAAAATAGTGTTTGTTTGCTGTAAGAAACACAGAAGTTTCAGGGAAGTAATATAGAATAAAATTTAAAAACCCATTAGCATGAAATCCCTGCACCTGAGATAACCGCTCTTCATATATTGGTATTTTGGTATTTCCTTCTAGTCTTTTTTCTATAAATATGTTTATATATGTAAATATTGCATATATGTGCTATATAAAATTTATCTTCATAGATACAAAATATATACAGTACATATACAATGGTGATCTCTAGTGGATACCTGCTGATTTTTGCATGCCTCCATCCCATCTCCCCCTTTCTGATAACAAAATGCCTTCTTGTCCTTTGAGAACCATCCCTCTTCCAGCTGAAGCTGTCAATCACCTGACTCTAGGTGGGTACATGATCTCAGATCCTTGGATGTTGTGATTTGTTCAAAAGTGACCATTTAACCTAACCAGAGCTAAACAGAGTTATTTTGCAGAATGCATGCTAGGGGATGAGTGTTCACTTGAATCATAAGTTGGAAGAATGATGTAATCCTAGAGCTTCCCAGGACCATGGTGTGGGGGGCAATGATCTGCCTGAGAATGAAGTCATTTAAGAGGCAATTATTGCTGATTGATGAAGAAAGAAAGAGTACTGATGACTGAACTTCTGGATCTAGCCATGCCTGAAGCTAGCATACTTCTTGGATATCTCAGTTACTTAAGATGATAAATTTCCTTCATTTCCATAGCTCCTTATAACAGAAGTAATCCTAAATGGCAAATAGGCACTCTTGTATCAGGATCTTCAAGAGCCTTACACAGTAATGGGCTACTGGAAGCTTGAGGGAAGATGCAGGAGGGTCACATGAATTGGTTGAGCTCATCCCTTGTAGCTGAAGACACTGGGATGATGAAAAGAGTGACCAGTTCCGTCTTTTACTCAGCAGAAGAATCACTTTCTGGCATAACGTACATAGGTCAGGGATTGCCGAACTTTAATATGCATGACTCCTGTGGACTTTGTTAAAATGCAGATTCTGATTTCACAGGTATAGGGTGAGGCCTGACATTGTGCATTTCTAATAAGTTCCTAGGTAAAGCTGATCATGCTGATTCTTGGACCACACTATGAGTAACAGGGGTGTGGCACAGCGGAGTGATTAAGAGCACTGGCTTTAGTGTAGGACACTCTGAGTTCTGCCAAGGGAATTTATCATTACCTTTTAATTTTTTTTTTTTTTTTGAGACAGAGTCTTACTCTGTCACCCAGGCTGGAGTGCAGTGGCGTGGTCTTGGCTGACTGCAACCTCTGCCTCCCAGATTAAAGCGATTCTCCTGCCTCAGGCTCCCAAGTAGCTAGGACCACAGGTATGTGCCAACACACTCAGCTAAATTTTGAATTTATAGTAGAGATGGGGTTTCGCCATGTTGGCCAGACTGGTCTCGAACTCCTGACCTCAAGTGATCTGCCTGCCACAGCTTCACAAAGTGCTGGAATTACAGGCATGAGCCACCACGCCCAGCCTCATCATGATCTTAAGCAAGTTACTTAATTGTTGCGGGCCTCAGCTTCCTCATATGTAAAACAGCAGCTCCTCTAAACAGTTTTGTTGTGAGGATTCAATGAAATATTGCTCAACAAATGCCATTGTGGTTTTACTATTACATTCTTGGGAAGTATTGCTCAAAGGATGAGCTGTGATTCCCTTGCATTAGAATTCTCTGTATTAAAATTACAGGTCCCTGAATCCACCAGAGACCTAATGAAGCAGGACCCCTAGAGATGAGGCCCAATAAGCAGCATTTTAAATAAGCTCTGCAAACAGCTGGTACCAATCCTATTGAAACAATTTCTAAAAAATCGAAGAAGAGATATTCCTTCCTAACTCGTTCTATGAAACCTCTATCATCCTGATACCAATACCTGGTAAAGACACAACAAAAAAAGACAACTACAGACTAATCTCCCTGATGAACACTGACATGAAAATCCTCAACAAAATACTAGCAAACTGAATCCAGCAACATACCAAAAAGATAACCTACCATGATCAAGTGGACTTTATTCTTGGGAGGCAAGGGTCATTCAACGTATGCAAATCAATAAATGTGATTCACCACACAAACAATTAAAAACAAAAACAATATGACCATATCAATAGATGCAGAAAAAGCATTTGATAAAATCCAACATCCCTTCATGATAAAAACGTACAAGGCATAAGACATCAAAAGAACATATCTCAGAATAATAAAAGCCATCTCTAACAAACCCACAGCCAATATCATACTTAATAGGCAAAAGTTCGAAGCATTCCCCCTAAGAATTGGAACAAGGCAAGGACGTGTACTCTCACCAGTCCTATTCAACACAGTATTGGAAATCTTAGCCAGAGCAATCAGGCAAGAGAAAGAAAGAAAATACATCAAAACAGGAAAAAAGGAAGTCAAATTATCTTCCTTCACTGACAATATGATTCTATACAGAGAAAACCCTACGTATTCCACCAAAAGATTCCTAGACCTGAAAAATGACTTCAGTAAATTTTCAGGGTGCAAAATAAATGTACAAAAATCAGAAGCATTTCTACACACAAATAACATTCAAGCTGAGAACCAAATCAAGAATGCAATCCAATTTACAATCACCACAAAAAGAATAAAATACCTAGGAATACATCTAACCAAGCAGGTAAAAGAGCTCTACAAGGAGAATTATAAACATTGCTTAAGGAAATCATAGATGACACAAATAGAAAAATGTTCCATGCTCATCTATTGGAAGAATCAATAGCATTAAAATGTCCATACTGCCCAAAGAAATACACAGATTCAACAAAATTCCTATCAAATTACCAATGTTATTCTTTACAGTGTTAGAAGAACTATTCTAAAATTGATATGGAACCAAAGCAGAGTCTAAAAGTGAAAGCAATCCTAAGCAAAAAGAACGAAGCCAGAGGTATCATATTACCAGACTTCAAACTCTACTCTAAGGCAGTAAACTAAAGGTAACCAAAACAGCATGGTACTGGTACTAAAATAGACACATAAATTAATGGAACAGAATAAGGAACCCAGAAATAAAGCTATGCGTCTATAACCAACTGGACTTCAACATAGTCAACAAAAATAAACAATGGGGAAAGCATACCCTATAATAAACGGTGCTGGAAAAACTGGCTAACTATACACAGAAGAATGAAATGGAACTCTTATCTCTTACCATACACAAAAAATAACTCAGGATACATTAAAGACTTAAATGTAAGACTTCAAACCATAAAAATTCTAGAAGAAAACCCAGGAAATACTCTTCTGAACATTGGCCTAGGCAAACAAATTATGACTAAGTCCTCAAAAGCAAATGCAACAAAACAAAAATTGATAATGGAGATCTAACTAAATTAAAGAGCTTCTGTACATCAAAAGAAACTATCAACAGAATAAACGGACAACCTACAGAATAGGAGAAAACATTTTATTTTTATTTTTAATTTTTTTTGAGACGGAGTCTCACTCTGTCGCCCAGGCTGGAGTGCAGTGGTGCAATCTCGGCTCACTGCAAGCTCCGCCTCCCGGGTTCACGCCATTCTCCTGCCTCAGCCTCTCCGAGTAGCTGGGACTACAGGCGCCCGCCACCACGCCCGGCTAATTTTTTGTATTTTTAGTAGAGACGGGGTTTCACCGTGGTCTCGATCTCTTGACCTCGTGATCTGCCCGCCTCGGCCTCCCAAAGTACTGGGATTACAAGCGTGAGCCACCGCGCCCGGCCGAGAAAACATTTTTAACCTATACATTTGATAAAGGAATAATATCCAGAATCTATAAGGAACTTAAGTAAATCAACAAGAAAAAAACAAACAACCTTATTAAAAAGTGGGCAAAGGACATGGACAGACACTTCTCAAAAGAAGACACACAAACAGCCAACAAATATAACAAAAAATGCTGAACATCACTAATCATCACAGAAATGCAAGTCAAAACCACACTGCGATAACATCTCATGCCAATCAGAATGGCTATTCTTAAAAAGTAAAAGGATAACAGATATTGGTGAGATTGCAGAGAAAAATGGAATACACTGTTGGTGGGACTGTAAATTATTTCAACCTCTGTGAAAAGCAGTTTGGAGATTTCTTAAAGAACTAAAAATAGAACTACCATTTGACCCAGCAATCCATTACTGGGTATATATCAAAAAGAAAATAAATCATTCAACCAAAGAGACACCTGCACTCACATGTTTATTGCAGCACTATTCACAATAGCAAACGTGGAATCAACCTAGGTGCCCATTAATGGTGGACTGGATTTTAAAAATGTGGTCTGTATACATGATGAAATACTATGCAGCCATAAAAAATAATAAAACCATGTCCTTTGCAGCAATATGGATGCAGCTGGAGGCCATTTTCCTAAGTGAATTAACACAGAAACAAAAAATCAAATACCATATGCTCTTGCTTATAAGTGAGAGTGGAACATTGGGTACACATGGACATAAAGATTGAAATAATGGACACTGGTGACTCCAAAAGGGAGGAGGAAGGGAAGGGAGAACTATTTATTGGATACTACTTTCACTATCTGGGTGATGGGTTCAAACGAAGCCTACATCTCAACACACTTTATCAGTGTAACAAACTTGCACATGTACCTCCTGAATCTAAAATCTAAAAGCAAATAAATAAATAGGCCAGCTCTGTAGAGGGGAACCCATGTCTAATGGCAGAGAACTGATGGCTTCAGTCACGTGAGGACAGAGGAGCAGGAGATAAAAAAGGTAGAGCAGTATTGGGTCAGCTTCAAGATGCTTAACTGTAATGCTGCCTGATCCTCCCACATTTGCTCATATAGGCTACAGAAAAAAATAAAAGACAGACAGACAGACAGACATAGGACTACTTACCTTAGCTATAAAACTCGCACCTCCAGGCCAGTACCAGAGGATGGAGTGCATTTCCCACAGTAACCACCGCATTTCCCTATGACTCGGGTACCATCCTGCAAGGAGATGCATCATGTTAGCCTACCTGCTTGGTTAATGCTTTTAGGGCCTGCACTGGCTTTTTGGGAAAACGTTCTTATACAGACAGTAAGCAGGCCTTCTGAACTGACGTGAAGCCCAACATACTCACCATGGTCTAAAGCAGGGGCTGGCAAACTTCAGCCTGTGAGCCAAATCCAGCCCACCACCTGTTTCTGTACGGCTTGCAAGCTAAGGATGATTTTTATGTTTTTAAATAATTGAGAAAAAGTAAACCAAAAATAATATTTCTTAACACATAAAATCATATGAATTTCAAATTTCAGTGTCTATTAATAAAGTTTTATTGGAATATAGCCACATTCATTAATTTACCTGATGTCTATAGCTGCTTTCATGCTGCAAAAAAAGAATTGAGTCTCAGCTTCATACTGCTTCTTGGTGCACAACAAATCACAGTGACACTGTTTTAATTTGAGAGTGTTTTGAGTGATGTGTGTATTGCTGGATCATTACAACTTATGTGCTTATTAGCAGTGTATACCATTATGACAAATCAAGAAAAGAAGAGAAAGGTAGACTTTGAATGTTGCACTTTTAAGATACAATGGCATATGGATTATTTTGTTATCAAATTTAGATGACAAAGCATTGTGATTATTATGAAATGACACTATAGCTGTGCTAAAAGAATACAATATATACCATCATCAAACCAAATACTCATCACAATATTCCCAACTCACAGAAAAACAATGGTCAAAAATTTAGAAAATTTAAAATGGAATATCTCACCATAGCATAATCCCTCCACAAAAAATAAAAAACATGAAAATGAGTAAGTTTCCAAGTTGCTCATTTGTTAGCCAAGCAAGGAAAACAATTTACCAATGGTGAGTTCATTAAATCCTGTTTAACAGCAACATCTGAAGAAATGTGTCCAGAGAAAATAAACTTAACTACCCTTTTGGCAAGGACTATTGCTTGAAAAGCTAATAACATTGGGAACCACATTAATAGTCAACTAAAAAAACAAAGCAGATTATTTTGAGTGGTTTTCACTGGCTCTTGATGGGTCCACACATATTACTGATGTTATTCAGGTGTTATCATTTCTTTGAGGAGAAAATGCCCAGTCTGAAGTGACTAAAGAATTAGACTCTTTGAAGAGTCTAGTGGAACTAGTGGAATAGTGGAATAATTTGTGGAATAATGGAATAGTTTATGGAACAAGTAGAGGTGAGAATATTTCAAAAAGGTTGGGAAAGAACTACAGAACAAATGAAGTGGAATCTGCTAAGATGTGTTGACAACTGATGGTAGTACAAATATGTGTGGAGCATAAAAAGCTTTAATTGGACAAATTTACAAAGCTTGTGAAACTGTTAGATGTTTAAAGCCTATGGTTATTCACCGTATTATTCATTTGTGGGTACTTTGTGGAAAATATTTGACCTATCAAGTGCTATAGAACTAGTAGTGTCAATAGTGGACTTTATTTTCTACCACGGACTTACCCATCCTCTATTTTGTGAATTTTTTGTCAGAACTGAAAGCTCAATACCTTGACTTGTCCTACTACACAGCAATTTGATGGCTTAGCAGTGGGGTAAAGTTTTATTTTGATTTTTGAGCTCAGGGTCAAGATTAAAATTTTTTGAACTACAACTGCTCTCAATCACTGTAATTCAACACTTAATGGCTCTGAATATTAGCTTTTGCTTCAGAGTTGATCATGTTTCTTAATGGATTGTACCTAAAATTACAAGGCAAAACTGTTCTTATAGGCAAAACTTATAATGTTATAAAGTAATTTCATTGATAACACTGTTTGCATCACAAGTAAGGTTAGATTGTTTTAAACACTTCCCATGCTGTCAAAAGTTAAAACAGGAAATGACTTCTCTATTACACACAAATTTAAAGTGTATGTAGTTTCTGAGCTTAAACTGCAGTTCCAGCACCGTTTTTCAGACTTTGATATAAATGCAAAGGAAATCTTTATATGTCAAAATCCATTTAACTAGCAATTGAGGAGCTTCTATCTCATTTTCAATTGCAAGTGATTCATATGCAATGTAGTGACATGCTAAAAGGCAACTATCAAGAGAAAACTCTAATAGAATTCTATACGTGCCTGCCAAGCCATGAATATGCTTAATTAACATTATATGGTTATGGATAGATATCAGTGTTTGGCAATATCAATGCATGTAGAAAGGCATTTAGAAAGATTGAAATACATAATATCTCATTTCAGGTCAGCATTAACAGATAAACATTTACCATCTATTTTGATAATAGAGAACACTAATTAAGCTAAATATTTTCCTCCCCCAATAGCCCATTCATCTCCTCAGGTGATCTGTATTAGAAAAAGCTATACTCACTTATTATGATTGTATTTTGAATTTGACCAATAAAAAAATTTTGTGCAAATTTGTTTTCTCTCTCGACATACAAATGTATCATTGATTTTGCCTCTTGGCCCTTCAAGACTAAAATCTTTACTATCTGGCACTTTGTAGACAAAGTACGCCAACTCCAAGTCTAAAGACCTCCGCTCCATAGAGTCTGTCTTTGCCTCTGCAGATTCATCTGGTACCACGCTGTACTCAACACATGCATTTCTTTTGGTTGTTCTTCTGATATGTCCCCTACATTACAAGGCCTTTGCATGTGCCATTCTCTCTGATTGGAGTTCTCCTCCCTCTCCCTCTTTGTGCATACTGTACCACGTCAACTTTGGCCTGGTAAATTCTTTAGAACTCAGTTCAAAGCCCATTTATTCTGAGAAACCTTCCTGACCTGGTTATCTGCTGCAAAGCACCCTGTAATTGGGTAATTCTTTCTTTAACATCTGTCTTCCTACTGGAATGTCAGTTCCATTATGAGAAGACCAATATCTTGTTAAAACCTGGGAATATCCAGAACCTACCACAGTGTGTGGCTCATAATGATATGAAATATACATGTTAAATGAATGCATGAATGAATGAAAGGCTGAAGCTGAATTCTTCTTTTGGAAGTGCAGTTAAGAATGCCCTGCTAATCAGTTCCCCTTATGCTTTCCCATGCTATGAAAAAGTCCTTGTTTAATTATGGCCTCATATTCCATTTTGTATAATTACCATGTCACATAATTCCACCCCCCTACCCTCTGCGCCTGCACAATATTTCATATTTTCCACTTCTGGAAATAACACTATGATGAACATATTTGTACCTACATTTTAGGATTTTTTGGGGTTATATTCTCAGAACTAGGTCAAAAGTC
>NW_026652385.1:0-61273 GCF_009828535.3 Hylobates moloch | reverse complement strand
CAGTCGACATGCTCCTCAGTTTACAATGGGGTTATGTCTCAATAAACACCTTGCAAGTTGAAAATATTAAGTCAAAAAAGCATTTAATATATCTAACTTTCTGAACATCACAGCCTAGCCTAGCCTACCTTAAATGTACTCAGAACACTTGCGTTCACCTATAGCGGGGCAAAATCATCTAACACAAAGCTTATTTTATAATAAAGTGTTGGATATTTTGTGTAATTGATTGAATACTGTACTGAGTGAAAAACAGAACGGCTGTATGGGCACCCGAAGTAGAGTTTCTACTGAGCGTGTTTCGCTTTTGAACCATGGTGAAGTTGAAAAATCAAGTGTAACCGTCGTAAGTCAGGGACCATCTGCACAGCAGAGTGTTTCTCAAGCTGTACTGTGCCCATCACCACCGGAGACCTTGTTCAGCTGCAGACTCTGACTCACTAGGGTCTGGGCCCCAGAACCTGCATTTCCAACGGGGCCCCAGGTGACACTGATATACTACGTAGACCACACCTTAACCAGCCAGATTTTAGAGGGTGAAAAACTTATTATTGTAGACCCTGTGTATCTCTAACTCTCCGGATATATCGCTTAATAAGTTACCTGTCTTCTAGCTCCATCTGTATTTCAATTTTTCTAAATAAAAAGAAGAGGTCATTTGCCCTCGGTTCACAGAATGAACCGCAAGCTGGCTAAACTGAAAGATGTCTAAGCCACACCCTCGACACAGGCTTCTTCCTGCTTTTACCTCCCTGGTTAGGTGGCTTTTCTAATTACTTGGATGGTTCATATGCTCACCTCTCGAGGAAGAATTCACCAGAAGTGAACAAGGCTCTCACACTTTAACCACGTGTAAACACTGCACCCTAGGTTTATTTCCTAAATGGTCTTCCTGACACTGCAAAATGGCTTAAGTGGGAAAGCACATTCGTTTGTTCCTTCAGCACCACTACCACAGTAATAGACAAGAACGAAAGAAAGATATAAAAATTCATCTCCCAACCCATCTGTAGAACCTTACCGGCGACTTCTTGATGTCAGAGACAGCATAATTCCCTTGTGATACCCATCTGGCAGATTCAGTTAAAGACAGGCCGGTTCCATAAAGGTTGATGCTAAAACGACCCTGGAATACACGACCAACAAAAGAGATTTTCAGTCCAGGTGATGTCCCCCAAAAAGCAAAGGCAAAGGTGATACAATAAAAGGTACTTTGGAAAAGAGAAGGATGTTGATTAATTGTGATAGCTAATAATTATTGATGGTATTTAGTTTTGTTTGTTCAGGGCCAGCCATTCTTCATGCATCATCTTAATTATCCTCGAAAGAGCTCTATGAAGGAGGTTTTCTTTACAGATAGGGAAACTGAGGCTTAGCGGAAGTGATTAACTTCTCCAGGATAAGGTAAGAGTCCAACTCACATCCTCCTGACTTCAAAGTCCTTGCTCCATTCGGCCTCCCTAACACAGCAGTCCTGATGTTGCTCACAATTATCAGATTCCTTCAGGAGCAAAATGTCACTGTATAATTTTTCTAACAAGATCTTGGTGCCAAGCTTCCTGGGCTTCCAGCTCCCTGGGGCGATTAGCACACCGCGTACTAAGCACAGCAGGGCGGGACTTCAAAGGAGAGGCGCTTTCCCCAGGACGGTCAGCAGAGGGCAGGGTTGGCCTGCTCAAGACCACCTGGGCCTGGCGGATGCGGCTTCCAGGTTCCCGTAAGGGAGATGTCCCAAACCCCTCCTTTCAGAGTGCCTTTCAGAACATGGCCTCTGGTGCCTCAGTATTGATTTCTAAAGAAACGGTGCAGCAGAAAGACCCTCTCGCTGCTTTCTCCAATTGTCTCTCTCTTTCAAAAATGACTCGCAAAGGCATCTGAAATACTTTCTTCTTGAGGCTTCCTACTCCACAATGAGCAGTTTCAGAGCTAAAAATATTCCACACGAACACTCCTGGTTGCTTTCTCTCTGAAACTGACAAGCCAGCACTTTGTCAAAACAGTCTTTTATAAACAAGGAGAGGCACGGAGGAGCTCACAGCTCATCAGACCCACGTGTAAATAAAGTTCTTTCACCTGTGATTAGATCCTGGCCAGATCTTTTCTCCCCTCTTGGAACCTCTGTTTATTCATCTGTAAAATGGAAGGTACTAAAACTCTCTTCCCTCTGAGCACCGTACAGAGGAGTAAAAGAAATCAGCTATGGCTGGCGCTTAGTAGATATGCAAAAAAGATGGTATCTGTCTTACATTTTCTAATTGTTTCGTAAGTGTTCGTGGGATCTCTTCAATATACCAGTAAGCTTATTGAGAGTAGGTTTATTGCTTTGTTTATTGAATCAGCTATGGTTTGTAACATATGACTAGTCACTTAAATATTATATCCTAGCTCCTCAATTAAGATTTCCAGGACTAAGTGTAGCTTAGAGGTCTCTCAATGCCAGTTCCATAAATATTGACTAACAAAAGTTTATAAAGACTTCTGGAGTGCTAGATTCCACAAGATAGAGGTGACCAGAGGACTTAGTTTGGACTAAGTCAGTGGTTCTCAACAGGGCACGATTTTGACCCCAGGGGAAATCTGGCAATGTCTGGAAACATTTTTGTTTGTCACAACTGTGGGGGGGGGGCAGGTAGTGGTGCTGCTATTGGCATCTGGTGGGTAGAGACCAAGGATGCTGCTGCGATGCACAGGACAGCGCACAACACAGAATTCTCCAGCCTGAAAAGTGCTGAGGCTGATTGAAAACCTGGTACAAAGGGTAGATCTACCCTAGAATCTTGCTCCCTTCTTTACTTTCAGCGTGACCTCAGGCAAAGAGCCCGCCCATGTGTAAAACGGATTAGTAAGACTTAACCTGTGAATAGGAGGTGATTAGATAGAAGGCACAATGCATGTCACTCATTACCTGGCAGACAGTAGGTAATATTTAAAAAATATTTTTGGGCTGAGTGTGGTGGCTCACACCTGTAATCCTAGCACTTTGGAAGGCTGAGGCAGGTGGATCACCTGAGGTCTGGAGATCAAGACCAGCCTGGCCCAACATGGTGAAACCCTGTCTCTAATAAAAATACAAAAATTAGCTGGGCATGGTGGTGCGTGCCTGTAATCCCAGCTACTCGGGAGACTGAGGCAGGAGAATAGCTTGAGGGCAGGAGGTGGAGGTTGCAGTGAGCCGAGATTGTGCCACTGCACTCCAGCCTGGGCAACAGAGTGAGATTCCATCTCAAATATATATATATATATATATATATATACGACATTTTTATGACAATATGCTACAGAGGTTCATGGTTATGTGGCATGGCTGCCATGCTCAGGTGTTTTTGATTGTAGCTGTGAGAAGTGACAGCGTGCTGGCAGTCCTCGCAGCCCTCGCTCGCTCTCGGCGCCTCCTCTGCCTGGACTCCCACTTTGGCGGCACTTGAGGGGCCCTTCGGCCCACCGCTGCACTGTGGGAGCCCCTTTCTGGGCTGGCCATGGCCGGAGCCCACTCCCTCAGCTTGCGGGGAGGTGTGGAGGCAGAGGTGTGAGCGGGAACCGGGGCTGCGAGCGGCACTTGCGGGCCGGCTGGAGTTCCGGGTGGGCGTGGGCTTGGCGGGCCCCTCACTCCAAGCAGCCGGCCGGCCCTGCCAGCCTGGGCAATGAAGGACTTAGCACCCGGGCCAGCAGCTGCGGAGGGTGTACTGGGTCCCCCAGCAGTGCCAACCCACCAGCACTGCGCTCGATTTCTCGCCGGACCTTAGCTGCCTTCCCGCGGGGCAGGGCTCGGGACCTGCAGCCCGCCATGCCTGAGCCTCCCACCCCCTCCATGGGCTCCTGTGCGGCCCGAGCCTCCCTGACGAATGCCACCCCCTGCTCCACAGCGCCCAGTCCCATCAACCACCCAAAGGCTGAGGAGTGCGAGGGCGTGGCGCGGGACTGGCAGGCAACTCCACCTGCAGCCCCAGTGCAGGATCCACTGGGTGAAGCTAGCTGGGCTCCTGAGCCTGGTGGAGATGTGGAGAATCTTTATGTCTAGCTCAGGAATTGTAAATACACCAATCAGTACCCTGTGTCTAGCTCAGGGTCTGTGAATGCACCAATCAACACTCTATATCTAGCTACTCCGGTGGGGCCTTGGAAAACCTTTATGTCTAGCTCAGGGATTGTAAATACACCAATCGGCACTGTGTATCTAGCTCAAGGTCTGTAAACACACCAATCAGCACCCTGTGTCTAGCTCGAGGTTTGTGGATGCACCAATCGACACTGTGTCTGGCTGCTCTGGTGGGGTCTTGGAGAACCTTTGTGTCGATACTCTGTCTCTAACTGATCTGATGGGGACATGGAGAACCTTTATGTCTAGCTCAGGGATTGTAAACGCACCAATCAGCGCCCTGTCAAAACAGACCACTCGGCTCTAACAATCAGCAGGATGTGGGTGGGGCCAGATAAGAGAATAAAAGCAGGCTGCCCGACCCAACAGTGGCAACCCGGTCGGGTCCCCTTCCACACTGTGGAAGCTTTGTTCTTTCGCTCTTTGCAATAAGTCTTGCTACTGCTCGCTCTTTGGGTCCACACTGCTTTTATCAGCTGTAACACTCACCGCGAAGGTCTGCAGCTTCACTCCTGAAGCCAGCGAGACCACGAGCCCACCGGGAGGAAAGAACAACTCCAGACCACTGCCTTAAGAGCTGTAACACTCACCGCGAGGGTCCGCGGCTTCGTTCTTGAAGTCAGTGAGACCAAGAACCCACCAATTCCGGACACAGCTGCACTGAAGCCTCCTCCGACACCGGATTCTGTATGTTGCATTATTCCATTGGCCATTTTCTTTTCGTTTTTTTTTGAGACAGGCTCTCACTCTGTCACCCAGGCTGGAGTGCAGTGGCACGATGTTGGCTCACTGCAACCTCTGCCTCCTGGGTTCAAGTGATTCTCCTACCTCAGCCTTCCAAGTAGCTGGGACTACAGGTGTGTACTGCCACGCCCAGCTAATTTTTTCTTTGGTAAAGATGGAGTTTCACCATGTTGGCCAGGCTGGTCTTGACCTCAAGTGATCCACCTCCCTCAGCCTCCCAAAGTGCTGGGATTACAGGCATGAGCCACCACGCCCGCCACCCCCTACCCCCAAATTTTCTTATCTTGCTATCATTCCTGCCCCCAGGAGTGGGTCCACATAATTCAAAGTGCCCAGGCCATCCTAGTGCCAAGAATGTCCCTCTTTTCTCTCTCCATTCTGCTTTCCACTCAGACTGCCTCTCCCACCTGTACTGCGAGAGAAAGGAGACTTGATCTGCTTTGGCACTGAAGTTTTCGGGAGGTTCAGGCTGCTGACCCAGCTTCTTTCTGGACAATGCCCCCAGCCGACCTGAACGTCCAGTGTCTGAACATGCTCACTATATACATCTACTAAGTCTGCCTTCCCAGAGTGGTTGATGAACCCAGATGCAACAGGAGATTGTCCTCCTCATTCTCCTTCTGACCTTTCCAGTTTAGAGATCTGCATTTCAGCAAATGTCCTAGCTGATTGTTAGCACTCTGAAAGTTGAGTTCCACCAGAGAAGTAAAGACCTAATGTTCTTTCTGGCTCTGCTATGGGACATCTTTGCCCTTAAAGGCCTTATCTTCAAGGTCTAAAGGGCACACGAGTTGTAAATACTAACTTCTGTGGCCTATTCTAAAGAAGAGTGATTAAGAGTTATACGTTTACTAGATGGTCCCTAAATGTTTGCAAAAGATGTGCTTAGACCAAAGGATAATCCTGTTTTCTGTTGTAAAAGAGCAAATGTTGCAGAAATCTTGCCTGAAAACAGAATCAAGAAGACACGTCTACTATCATGGATATGAATTCAGACACATTTAGGTTCAAATCCAGACTCTACTGAGCAGCAGCTGTATAGGTTTGGGCAAATCCTCCTAATTTCTACTCCTTACCCTCCTCCTCTTTAAAAAGGAGGCATTTTCATAGAATACTGTGGTGATTTAAATGCTACATTGAGTAGACAATACTGAGTACAGTGACTAAAGCATAGATGCATAATAAATGCTAGCTATTAATACCATCAATAATAATAGTGTCACATCTACTGTCATCAGGATAAAAAATATTGTGGTTATGTTTCAAGATGAGGGGTGTTGGGGAATCCACTCTTATTAATAAATACATCCACAAAGCAATAGTGGTCAATGAGGTAAAAGAAAGAAATTCTCAAACACAACATCATTCTGCTTTGATTTCTGTGCAATCACTAGGTCAAAGGCTGAACCACCTACTCCGAAGCAGTCTCCACAATCGCGCCTTCTACAAACCCTTTCCTGGAAAACTCATTTGGAAAACTCACATCTTGCATCAGTGTAGCGGGTGCTCAATACATGTGTAAGGAATTGAATTCTTAAAGTACCCAATATGGTTTGAAGAATGAGCTGGGAAAAAATACAAATTAGCCTCTCACAAGATTTGGGTTTTCCCATTTAGGAATTGCTTGTCAGGATTTAGCAAATCAATCGGTTCATTTGTCTCTGAATTATTAAAATAAATGAATGCAAATTACTTTTCATTTACTTAAGCTTCCCAAAGGATGTGCACATACAAACAAGAAAATCCTGAGATATTCGAAAA
This sequence comes from Hylobates moloch, assembly GCF_009828535.3. NCBI lineage: Eukaryota > Metazoa > Chordata > Mammalia > Primates > Hylobatidae > Hylobates > Hylobates moloch. The sequence goes on along the minus strand of NW_026652385.1, from coordinate 54,672 downwards.
AGGCAGGACAGGGCCAGTCTATTAGCCACTAAAATGCAACAGATACCAATGGGGTTTTTGACGCCATCAATTGCCCTAAAAAAAACTGCACTTCAAAAGTTTTTGATTCTTGGGTAATGGAAGAAAGGCTCTTTTTACCATTATGTCCTTTGTTTATTTTCTTTCTCCCCTGAGAGCTTCCTCTCCACTTCTCTAAAAGGTTTAGCAATGCTCTTCTAAAGCTTGAGGCCGAAAAAATGCCTCGTTAACAGAACGTTCAGATGTGTTTGTCTTTGGATGTTCTCTGTAGTTGGGGGTAAATCCATCCTATGGAGACAGGGCTTGGGATTCTGAATGCATCACAGAATCCCAGTCTTCAGACTTTTGAAGGTTCACAGGCGAAGTGAGAAACTCTTGACAGAGTTTAACAACAGCTTTGTGAAGACCTCCTTTAAACCAAAGAGAAAACTGTGGCCAAGTTCTCCTGTCCAGAATCACTGAGTTCATTATGTTTGTCCTGCCTTCCAAGGGCAGAAGCTTCTTGCAAAGACCAACACCTGCTTTGCAAAATTAGCCCGAGCTGATTATGACAGCATGTTTCAAAAGACAAGCTAAAACTTGCCGCGCCTCTCTCAGGCGAGAAAGTGTAGAACCACAGAATGGGCAGAAAGATTGCTGCTGAGTGGCTCTGCTGAAAAGCCATCCAGCAGAAGATGATGAATTTGCACTTCTGGTCTGAACACTGCAAACTCTGTAGGACTGAAGTAGGGGTAACAGGTTGAGTCAATGACATCCACAGAGCCCCAAGCCTTGGTCCAGGAGGACTTCTAGAATATATTATTATCTCATGGATATTCGTTAACCTGTCATCCTCTCTAATAGCCTGTAAATTTCTCAAAGGATGAATGTTTGTGAGTCTCCAGTAAAAAGGATGGTTCCTGTTACAAAGTGAGCACTTAAGAAAGGTCAGCTGATTTGTTACTAAGACTATTCTAGAGCCATTTCTGACTACCATTCAGGAACCAAAGGAAACCCAGATAAGTCTTGAAAATTTTGAGATCTCCAGGTCCAACCTTTATTATTTTTAAAAAAATTGGTTTCAGGCTTACTTTGAAAAATTTAGGAAACCCAGCAAAGTTAAACATCAAATAAATAAAAAAAAAAAACCTTACCAATACACCCAACTAATATTTTGAAAAAGTCCTTTCAGACTTTTTCTCTGTTTATACATTAAAAGAAAATACGGATAGGATCATACTGCATGTACTGTTTTGCATCTTGTTTTTTCTGTCTAATCCATGTAAAGTGTTTTTCTATATCATGCAATATTCAGATTCATAAAGGCTGACAGTGGTGTGTTGGCACTCGCTTGAATTGGCTTTTAAGAGTCAATTGTCTGCCTTCTTCCTAGCCCTCCATTTAGTGACATAGTGTTGACGGCTTGAAATCAATTATGGGGAGAATATTTACACCATGGCAACTGACAAATGTTACAAAGCACGACCGTCTTTTTTGGAAGTGTCAGTCATTAAATATTTACTAGCACTCTGCTGACTCTACAATATTCATTTTATTAACCACCATAATTTAACCAAGCCCTTGCTACCCGACATCTAATTTGTTTCTAAGTTGACGTGTTTTGTGGAATGCAGAAGTTAGGCATGTAGCTATGATCATTCCTTTAGGACCCACTTTCAGGAGCTGAATTATGAGACTAGACTCCAGAGCATTTGAGAGGGTCTTGATACATGTGGCCAAACTGCCCTCCAGAGCAACTGTTCTAATCACATTCCAAGGAACAGATGCAACCGAGGATGTTCCCGGGGAAGGTGGGAGGTGAATCCCTGGCAAGGGGCAAGGCACCAAGGACATACCTGTGGGCACTTGGCAGCGCTGTAGCAATCCCCGGCTGTGGCAAAAGGGACGGGATGTCCTTCGCTTGTCCTTGCAAACTGTAAGTCAGTGGCTGTGGGGTGGAGAAGGGGTTAAAGGCAGGGGAAGGTAAGAGTGGGAGGAAGGCAAGGAAGGAACAGGACATTAACAAGGAGACAGAAGGGAAGGAGAAGAGTAAGAGGGAACGGGAGAGAAAGAAGCAATGTGAAGTATTAGTGGGCAAATGGATCCAGATGCTCACTTGCTTTTTCCTCATTATATTTGTGGTTCTGGGAGCTTCATTCCCTGAGCTTCATCAGCCCCGAATGTCTGTCTCCCCACAGTATGGAAGCCAAAAAGGGGGTTTCAGATGACTTTGGAATTGATTCCTACATAAATAAATATGTGAATCACCTCACTTAAATGTAGCGTAATTGGCTGGTTGAGAACCTGCTGTTATCCTGCACCAAGGGCTTCAGGCCAGGGGGAAATAAGCCAGAAAGAAAGCATTTCCAGCTACTTAGGAGTGATTCCCTGAGGTTTCCTCTGTCCTCCCGTGGCCTAGGCACTATTATTGCCAAAATGTGGAGCAATTAGAACCCCCATCTTGAAATTATTTATGGCAGTTTCTCAAGTTCGGGGCTAGGCTGTAATTTTTCATTTTTTAAAGAGCCAGTAAATACGAGGCCAACCCAAAGTGCATGTTGTTAACCGCTATTGTAGCTCCTGAGATGAGCTCTGCACATGGAAAGGGAGGAGTTAACCTGAGAATCCTGCAAAAGCTGTCTGCAGGGGAGACTGGAGGCCAGAGGCAGGTTTCATCTTTCTGCCTCGTCTTTCGGGAATGGCCTTAAGCTTTCTACAGTTCACTACACTTTGGTGAGAGGGAAATCCCAGTGCTCCATTCTGCAAGGAAAGGGGCCCTTGCCTGCTTCAGCATGTAGAACCCTTGGGTCTTAGCTGGGGTGTTTTCCTAAGTGGAGAAACTGCAGACCCTCTGCCTTTAGCCCTCATCATTCTAGCTCAAGGAAATTTAAAGTATCTTGGTACAAATCACATTTAATCTATCTCAAGAGAAAATCAATGCAATATTATGGGTATAATGTTAATGAGGAAAAATTAATTATTCATTATTTCTGTTTTTCCTTTATGCAAGGGAACATGTTGAGGTATTTTAGCTGTCTTTAACCACTCCTATGATTAATGTCCCCAACAGAGATGCAGTGTTGGCGAGAGTATGAAATCAGCCCACACACAGGCTAGTTTAGAAAAGGTAATTGTGTGTTCCCTTTTTCTTCTGCACATTGACAATTGAATAAAATTAGTTTTAAGTCTATGTAAGCATGTACACTGTGCTGGGGAAAGCTGGGGTGGGGGTGGTGAATGTTGCCCACGAACTTCTTGGCTTTGGGGTTTTGTATCTGCTGTTTATTCTACCTTGAACACTTCTGCTACCACCTCTGCCTCCCCCACACTGACCCCTGTGCCTGGATAACCCTAACTTGACCTTAGGGTCTCTATTTCAATGTCATATTTTCTGGGATGCTGCCCTGACCTCCCACATTTCAATGGTGCTTCTTTCATGCACTTTCATCTACTTCATTCATTCATTCAAATTCATTCATCACAAATCAGAGAGAGCACTTGGCTTGTGCGAGCCGCTTTCCAGGCACTGGGGATACAGCAGTGAACAAAAGAGACAGAACTCTGCCTGCAGGACTGTCCTCGCTGCACTGTAAGCTCCCAGTGTTCTTCCTCTCCATACCCTCAGCACTTCCCTGCCAGCCAATGTGCAAGACATGCTTGCTGTCTGAATGAAGAGAAGAACGCACACGTTCCCAAAGGACTCCTCACTGACTTACTGATTATCTGCATGCTGGTCAGGTCTATTCTGATTTTCTGAAAACTGGAAAACCCAGCGGCCGTGTAATCCTTCCGACATTGGCAGTCATCACGCCGGCTCCCGTTATAGGGACATTCCGTTGGGTTGTGTAACCTAAATTATACAGAGAATGTTCTGTTAAGGAAAGAAAAGCATTTCCAGGGATCTCCAGGCCTCTGAGATCTTCTGAGCCTGGCTCTCCTACCTGTGCCCATAAACCTCGGAGAAATTCTCAGAGTCTCCATGCACCAGTGTCACGTATTCTTTGGGGTGGTCAGAGTGCATCCCCGCACAGAATATCTGAAAGACCATAAATAACCCATGAAGAGTGGCTCAGAAATGATGTAATGAGAGCGGTGATCACTCACTCTAAAAATATTCTCGAAATAATGACTGGTATCTGACATTCACCTTCAGAAGCTTTCCTCCAATCATTAGGAAATATTCACCATCTTCACTGGCACCTTTGAGTCTTTTTACCTCCTTGCAATTCTGGGGTAACTCACCTAGAAAACACCAATCACAAAAAATAGAGTGTGATGCTCCAAGATGTGAATTATCTGCCTATAGAATGAATGACATTGTTCACACTAAAACTTTTTAGCAAAGGGAATGATTTCCTTCAGAAAAAATTTATTTCTAAAAAGGGCAGGCAATCAAATGAACAAAGATATCCTGTTCTTCATGCTAAACAAAGGTAACTTCAGTTGGCCAACTTACAGTTATAGATATGACGGCAGGTTTTTCGTTCTTCTGGCTTCAGATCAGTGTGGCATAAGTGGCTGGGTTGGTCCTCATTGGTTAAACATTGCACAGATCTCTGCATCACTCCAACACCACAAGACACTGAGCACTGTAAGACAAATGAGAGTCAGCGGTGTGGCTATGGAATGTGGGAGGCATAGGCTTCTGGTGGTGTGGAGCTCAGAGCCCTGATGTCATCATATACATGGTGTCACTTCAGACCCTGTGTTGCTGAAGATAAAAAGCTAACATTTACTGAGCACTTACTATGGGCCGGTCTCTCTGCTAAGCTTTATAGATTCATATTCATGCATTTATAAAAACATATATATAAAACACTTATATGTATGTATAAAATTTGTGTAATTTTACACACACACACATAATTTTTTCATTTAAGCCTCACAGTACCCCATGAGATAGTATTACCATTGTCTTATTTTTACAGGTGGGAGGCTGGGGCTCAAATATTAAGGAATTTGTTCAAGGTCACAGTGGAGCCAGGATTCAAACCCTAACTGCTTCCAACTCATCATACATTTTTGCCTGATCATTTTTCATTTCTTTCTTTCTTTTTTTTTTTGAGATAGAGTTTTGCTCTTGTTGCCCAGGCCAGAGTGCAATGGCACAATCTCGGCTCATGGCAACCTCCGCCTCCCAGGTTCAAGCGATTCTCCTGCCTCGGACTCCCGAGTAGCTGGGACTACAGGTGCGCACCACCTCACCCAACAAATTTTTGTATTTTATTAAAGCAATGTGTAGAGGGAAATATATAATACTAAATGCCCACAAGAGAAAGCAGGAAAGATCTAAAATTGACACCCTAACATCACAATTAAAAGAACTAGAGAAGCAAGAGCAAACACATTCAAAAGCTAGCAGAAGGCAAGAAATAACTAAGATCAGAGCAGAACTGAAGGAGATAGAGACACAAAAAACCCTTCAAAAAATCAAAGAATCCAGCAGCTGTTTTTTTTAAAAGATCAACAAAATTGATAGATCACTAGCAAGACTAATAAAGAAGAAAAGAGAGAAGAATCAAATAAACACAATAAAAAATGATAAAGGGAATATCACCACCGATCCCACAGAAATACAAACTACAATCAGAGAATACTATAAACACCTCTACGCAAATAAACTAGAAAACCTAGAAGGAATGGATAAATTCTTGGACACATACACCCTCCCAAGACTAAACCAGGAAGAAGTTGAATCCCTAAATAGACCAATAACAGGCTCTGAAATTGAGGCAATAATTAATAGCCTACCAACCAAAAAAAGTCCAGGACCAGATGGATTCACAGCCGAATTCTACCAGAGGTACAAGGAGGAACTGGTACCATTCCTTCTGAAACTATTCCAAGAGATAGAAAAAGAGAGAATCCTCCCTAACCCATTTTATGAGGCCAGCATCATGCTGATACCAAAGCCTGGCAGAGACACAACAAAAAAAGAGAATTTTAGACCAATATCCCTGATGAACATCAATGCAAAAATCCTTCATAAAATACTGGCAAACTGAATCCAGCAGCACATCAAAAAGCTTATCCACCATGATCAAGTTGGCTTCATCCCTGGGATGCAAGGCTGGTTCAACATACGCAAATCAATAAACGTAATCCATCATATAAACAGAACCAAAGACAAAAACCACATGATTATCTCAATAGATGCAGAAAAGGCCTTCGACAAAATTCAACAGCCCTTCATGCTAAAAACTCTCAATAAACTAGGTATTGATGGGACGTATCTCAAAATAGTAAGAGCTATTTATGACAAACCCATAGCCAATATCATACTGAATGGGCAAAAACTGGAAGCATTCCCTTTGAAAACTGGCACAAGACAGGGATGCCCTCTCTCACCACTCCTATTCAACATAGTGTTGAAAGTTCTGGCCAGGGCAATCAGGCAGGAGAAAGAAATAAAGGGTATTCAATTAGGAAAAGAGGAAGTCAAATTGTCCCTGTTTGCAGATGACACGATTGTATATTTAGAAAACCCCATCGTCTCAGCCCAAAATCTCCTTAAGCTGATAAGCAACTTCAGCAAAGTCTCAGGATACAAAATCAATGTGCAAAAATCACAAGCATTCTTATACACCAATAACAGACAAACAGAGAGCCAAATCATGAGTGAACTCCCATTCACAATTGCTTCAAAGTGAATAAAATACCTAGGAATCCAAATTACAAGGGATGTGAAGGACCTCTTCAAGGAGAACTACAAACCACTGCTCAACAAAATAAAAGAGGACACAAACAAATGGAAGAACATTCCATGCTCATGGATAGGAAGAATCAATATCACGAAAATGGCCATACTGCCCAAGGTAATTTATAGATTCAATGCCATCCCCATCAAGCTACCAATGACTTTCTTCACAGAATTGGAAAAAACTACTTTAAAGTTCATATGGAACCAAAAAATAGCCTGCATTGCCACGACGATCCTCAGCCAAAAGAACAAAGCTGTAGGCATCACGCTACCTGACTTCACACTATACTAAAGGCTACAGTAACCAAAACAGCATGCTACTGGTACCAAAATAGAGACATAGACTAATGGAACAGAACAGAGCCCTCAGAAATAATACCACACATCTACAACCACCTGATCTTTGACAAACCTGACAAAAAGAAGAAATGGGGAAAGGATCCCCTATTTAATAAATGGTGCTGGGAAAACTGGCTAGCCATATGTAGAAAGCTGAAACTGGATCCCTTCCTTACATCTTATACAAAAATTAATTCAAGATGGACTAAAGACTTAAATGTTAGACCTAAAACCATAAAAACCCTAGAAGAAAACCTAGGCAATACCATTCAGGACAACATAGGCATGGGCAAGGACTTCATGACTAAAACACCAAAATCCATGGCAACAAAAGCCAAAATAGACAAACAGGATCTAATTAAACTAAAGAGCTTCTGCACAGCAAAAGAAACTACCATCAGAGTGAACAGGCAACCTACAGAATGGGAGAAAATTATTACAATCTATCCATCTGACAAAGGGCTAATATCCAGAATCTACAAAGAACTTAAACAAATTTACAAGAAAAAATCAACCCCATCATCAAGTGGGTGAAGGATATGAACAGACACTTCTCAAAAGAAGACATTTATGCAGCCAAAAGACACATGAAAAAATGCTCATCATCACTGGCCATCAGAGAAATGCAAATCAAAACCACAATGAGATACCATCTCACACCAGTTAGAATGGCGATTATTAAAAAGTCAGGGAACAACAGGTGCTGGCGAGGATGTGGAGAAATAGGAACACTTACACTGTTGGTGGGACTGTAAACTAGTTCAACCATTGTGGAAGACAGTGTGGTGATTCCTCAAGGATCTAGAACTAGAAATACCATTTGACCCAGCCATCCCATTACTGGGTATGTACCCAAAGGATTATAAATCATGCTGGTATAAAGACACATGCACACGTATGTTTATTGTGGCACTATTCACAACAGCAAAGACTTGGAACTAACCCCAATGTCCACCAATGATAGACTGGATTAAGAAAGTGTGGCACATATACACCATGGAATACTATGCAGCCATAAAAAAGGATGTGTTCATGTCCTTTGTAGGGACATGGATGAAGCTAGAAACCATCATTCTCAGCAAACTATCGCAAGGACAGAAAACCAAACACTGCATGTTCTCACTCATAGGTGGGAACTGAACAATGAGAACACCTGGACACAGGGTGGGGAACATCACACACCAGGGCCTGTCATGGAGTTGGGGGCAGGGGGAGGGACAGCATTAGGAGATATACCTAATGTAAATGACGAGTTAATGGGTGCAGCACACCAACATGGCACATGTATACATAGGTAACATATCTGTACTTTGTATACATGTACCCTAGAACTTAAAGTATAATAATAAAAAAAAATTATATTTTAAGTAGAGACAGGATTTCACCATATTGGCCAGGCTGGTCTCGATCTGCTGACCACATGGTCCGCGGACCTCGGCCTCTCGAAGTGCTAGGATTACGGGTGTGAGCTACTGTGCCTGGCTGCCTGATCACTTTTCAAGACTAAGAGCTGCCTGGTCCACAGCCAGGGGGCTGTGACAGTCTTCCAGGGCAGTCCCAATTTGAAATATTCTGCCTTGTTGTATCCCAATGCAATGAAGTATTTCATACATAGAAGCACTAGAACACACAGACTTCTTAACAACATAAGCAACAATAACTACTCCTTCTGTAACTCTTATGAGTATCAGATTTTAAGTGTTTTTTTTTTTTAATTTGCAGTAAAATATATATAAAACATTTGCCATTATAACCTAAGTGCTTTGTATACACAGGCTGAGTATCCCTTATTGGAAGTGCTAGGGAACAGCAGTATTTTGCATTTCAGATTTGTTTTTTTTCAGATTTGTTTTTTTTCAGATTTTGGAATACTTGCAGTATTACTAGTTGGATATCCCTAATCTGAACATCTGAAACCCAAGATGCTCCAAGGAACATTTCATTACAGTGTCCTATCGGCACTAAAAAATGTTTGGATTTTATAGCATTTTGGATTTTGGATTTCTGGATTAGGGATGCTCAACCTGGGTAAACTCATTTCATCTTCACAACTACCAGTTTTAAAGATGAGAAAACTGAGACACAAAAGTTATGCCACTTGCCCAAGGTTGTTCACCTGGGAAGTGGCAGAACCAGGGTTCAGATCCACACTCTCTGGCTTCAGAGCCCATGTTCTAAGCACCAAGCCACTTTGGTAAACAGACAGAAGTCCCTTTGATCCCTGTTAGCCCATTTCAAGTTACTAACTCCAGGGTTTCTCCTGGAAGTAGAGTTACTAAGGAGAGTGGGTTAGGCAGGACATGTTTAAGACGGGGTTGAGATCCAAGGGCTTTCAGATTTGAGTGCTCAGTCTTCTACTTACGCTCCCCCAGTTGCCAACTCTCCAGGTGGCCGAGACCGGGCACTCCCTCAGGTAACAGGGGTGAACACTGGGGGGCTGCGTGCCCGGGCAGTTGATGGTGGTTTGGTAGCTGTATTCGTAATTCTCCTTCCCGGTGTAAATCTCGCTGCACGAGACAAGCCTTTGTTTGTAGCCTTTTCCACAGGTCACTGAGCACTGCAAAGACAGGGATTGAGAGGAGAGGTTCGAGCAGTTCCTGGGGGCAGCCCACAATAGGCCCCTGACCTCCACACCGAGCGCTGACCGTGTGACTATGCTGCAGAAAGCTCCCACTTCATTAGCTTATTTATTCATTTCAAGCGGCAGGCCCTGAGCGCACAGGAGACAGGCAACCCTACAGGGTGCCTCTGGGATCTGGTGCTTCCACTGGCATCTTCTCAGCCCCCACTGCAGGTGGGGGTGCCTCAAGCCCCTTCTGGAGGTTTCGAAGGGAGGAGGAGGGGGAGGTGCTCCAGCTGTCATTCATTCAGTTTGCATCTTCAGCCCACCTGCACAGGTTGGCAAACTGCTCTTTTCTAAAGCTATGATGACCACCAAATTGGGAAGGGAAGAGGAGACAACCGCTGACCCATGAGTTGGCATTTTGAGTGTGAAATCCAAGCACTGAGCCAAAGGGGACTCTGGGACTGTTTTCCTTCCCTCTTTGGTGCTGTTTCCTTTCCTACCTGCCCTCCATTTAATTTCCTTCTCCTCTCTCTCTCCCTGGCTATAGATTTTTTTTTTTTTTTAGACTGCATCTCACTCTGTTGTCCAGGCTGGAGTGCAGTGACATGATCTCCGCTCACTGAAACCTCTGTCTCCCAGGTTCAAGTGATTCTCATGCCTCAGCCTCCCAAGTAGTTGGGATTACAGGCGTGCGCCACCACACCCGGCTAGGCTATAGATGTTGACCGGCATGTTACCTTTCTGCTTTTCTACCTCTTGCTCTATATCATGCCCTCGTCTGTACTCTTTTATCCTAACTCTGGCATTTAAACATACTCAACCAATACAGAAATGGAGAAGAAATACACATCATTATAGTGTCCCAACTTTCAACCTCCTTAGCTAAGTTTTTTAAAAATCATTTTCTATTTAAAAAATAAAACTGAGTTACAATTAATTGAGTTTTGGTGATATTTTTAGGCAACAGCATCAAATAACTGGTCATGTTTTGTAAACGTGCTTCATAAACTTGGAGTAGAGTGCCGGTATTCTCTAGACTTACAGTTCTTGGATTTGGGATAAACACCCCAAAACAGTATGCCACATGTGGTGTGTTATGCCTTTTCTGGGGTGAGGGACCACAGCTTTCATCAATTCTCAAGGGCAGTTAGAAGCAACAGTGTCTGCTCTGCCCTAATGTCTCCTGCTGCTTTTAGTCACATAGTTTTCTTCTCCTGCAACTTTTCCAGGGAAAAGGCTCTCCTTGAAGAAATCCCAGAGGCAGGAGAGAACAAGTCCAGCTACAGGCATGCAGAGCATCCCTGGGCCTTCCCTTCCAGTTGGCTCGAGACATAGAAATGCTCTGTGTACATTTCTTCCTTCTTTGGCTGCTGCTGTTCAAATGTTTGAAGGCCAGGTTGACGCCAGGCCAGGAAAGTGTAAGGCCAGCCCGGGGTGTTTCATGCAGATGGCTAACAAACTCTGTCCAAGCTCTGGGTAATCTTAGTGTCTAACCCAGTGCTTGCATGCGTTGACATCAGTCCATACTAACTTAAACAAAGTTGTGCGTTTGAGAGGGGCAAGGAATGAGACTCTTGACCCCTACAAACCAGGAGCAAAAGCAGTTTCCTGGCTATTTATGTGGGGGGGCGCCCAGTGGGAGACAGGCATTTGCTGAAGGAACTGAGCCCCAAATATGGTCAGGCTAAACGCAGAGGCCTTCACATCTCTGTAAAGAAGCTGGCAAGAACAGATGCTCTCAGCTAGCTGATATCAGCATTGTGAAAATGTTGACTGCTGCTGGTTTCCTGAAATCATTTCAGAGAGAAACTCATACTATAGACTCTGCATGTCTTGGTGTATGCGCTTGGTTCCACATGAGCATGTATTACTTTTCTAAATTGAAAATAACAGCAAAGCAAAACAGTAAGACTGTGGGCTCCCTGCATGAGCTGTACGCTTCAGGCCCTGCTAGAAAATGCACGTGTCAATCAGGACTGACAGAGCTTTTCTTTGCCAGTCCAGCTCAAGCCTCCTCCAATTCGGGTGGAGTAGAGCTCAGAGAAAAACACACAAAGAAGCCTCCAGGTAATAGAGGTCCCAGAGAGAAGGCATGTCTTCTTTTCTAGAGAGAATGCTGGTGCCAGTCCCTTTCGGCCCCTCTCCCCTCACTGCAGGTTTCCTTCCCTGTGGTCCCTGTATCTGTGCTAAATACTGTTTCCAACCCTGTAGTTCTTGTCCATAAATTTGCAGACTTTTCAATTCATGATACACCTGCGAATTTACAGAAATGTGGAAGGCTTCCTTTTTTCAATCTTCTCCCTGTCTCATCTTTTGGGGGTTATGGTTATATTAAAGCTATAGGAGTAATATGACTCAAGTCCCATAATAAAACTGCTACACAAGAGATAAGCTAAGATGAAGATGTCAATCTTGGCCAGGTGAAAGGTGAGATCTCCCTGCGTTGGGATCTGGATGGGTTGGAACCTATGCCTCAAACCCAACATCAAGAACTATTCTGAACACTCATTTGGATTCCACATGTATCCTGGCTGGCCAAGAGCGAATCAATTTCATAAAGATCAGAACCATGTCTCCTCTTCACTCTCTAAGGGCATACGGTACTATTCAGGGCATACCGAGAAGATGCAGGGTTGGGGTCGAGCAGCGTTTCCCAGCCTCAGCACCACTGACATTTGGGCCAGATAATTCTGTATTGTGAGGGCTGCCCTGTGCACTGTAGGATGCTTAGCCCCATCCCTGGCCTCCACCTTCCAACCCTGGCCAGTAGGGTTCCCTTTCCCCAGTTGTCACAGTCAAACTGTCTCTAGACACTGCCAAATGTTCCCTCGAAGGACAAAATTCACAGGAATAAAGGATAGGGAGAGATAATTAGAAAAGACTTTGGGATCAGCTTTAGTGCAGGAAGCAATTCAACACCCAACACACACATCATCTAAATGCAAATATTCATCTCATTAACATGTGAAACTGCTGCCTGTCAAACTTTGAAGAGACCCAGTGGCAGCAATCATATTACCTAACAATTTTCAGTACCTTTACTGTGAGTCCAGATGCCTCCCTTTGAAATCTCTAAATGCTTTTGGTCAAATAACAGCTGGTTTGAATGCTACAGATCTCTCATACAGATATGAACGTACTACGATGTTTGAAAATAATATAATCATGCTATGATTACTACTGGTTTATTACCATTAAAAAGGGTCTAGATAAGCATTGTGCGCAGGAGGATATATGAAAAAATGGTACTTGAGATACTTTGGATATAATAGAAAATTATTTTCTTCCTCTGAAGCTGTTTGTTAAAACAGGCAAAACACATCTGGCTCATGAAAGGGGTTTGTTTGCCCCTTACAATGTTTTAAAACCAAAAATTTGAGCCCCCATTTTTAAGTTAGGAAATCTCACATACTAGTCCAGATTTTTAGCCTCTCTTGAAAAATCAGGTCTGGTAACGATAGACCACATTTCTGCATGGCCACAGCTGGAGTGAAAGAGATTTTGCTCCCTTCACACAGCATGTGCTAGTTTGTCATAGTTGCCACCTCTCCCTGTTGTATCCCTGGCACTACAATATTTTCTTATACTTAACTGTCTTCAGGCACCTCAAAGCATCCTACGAGTTTGCAGCCCCTGTAATAATTTCTTCTTTATGCCAATAGGACATCAAGGTGAATCACAGAATGTAGACCTGAAGGGACTTAGAGACCATCTCATACATCTCTCCCGCTTTGCATACAAGGAATTCTAGTTCGGGAAGGCTAAGGACTTGTCAGAAAACACGCAGTTCACAGTGGCAGATCGGGCGGGTAGCCTCAAGTCTCCCACATTCCTGCACTCATCCCTCTGCCACTCTCAGGCCATGGCTGAGCTGACGACGGTTGCAGTCCCCAGGATGGTACCTCTGACCATTCTCCTGTGATCCAGACATACTCGCAGGGTTGCAAACTACAGCTTTCGCGGTCCGCCGGTCGCTTGCTCATGTCACAGCGTGTACCATGCACCTCGTTTTTGTTGTCATCCACACACACCACCTTGCGGTACCTGGAGCCTTCGCCGCAGGTCTTGGTGCACTGTTAAAGACAAGCAAAAGGGAAGAATAAACCATAGTTCCTTATATCCTATGGCTGTAAGTATGTGTTTACCTGTCTACATAGCCTGTAAGATCATAAGAGCCCTGAGGGCAGGGATTGACAGAGAACTTCTCGTTTTTTTTTTTTTTTTGAGATGGAGTCTTGCTCTGTGGCCCAGGCTGGAGTGCAGTGGCGCGATCTTGGCTCACTGCAAGCTCTGCCTCCCGGTTCACGCTGTTCTCCTGCCTCAGCCTCCCGAGTAGCTGAGACTACAGGTGCCTGCCACCACACCAGGCTAATTTTTTGTATTTTTAGTAGAGACGGGGTTTCACCATATTAGCCAGGATTGTCTCAATCTCCTGACTTTGTGATCTGCCCACCTCAGCCTCCCAAAGTGCTGGGATTACAGGCGTGAGCCACCACTCACGGCCGAAAACTCCTCATTTTACCCCAGTTACCTAACAACTCTGTTCCTGGCATTCACCACCCAGCTGCCTAAAGGAAGGAAGGAAAGTATAAATGAGTCAATCTCAGTTTAGAAAGGACCTTAAATCCTATTTACTTCAAACACCTACACACAAGTGACTTGATTTAACACTTATGGCCAAATGTTTACCAAACTGGTGTGGCCAAGTGTTTACCAAACTGGTGTCTAAATAATTCCAGGATCAGGGACATGAGTACCTGCCCAGGTAGCCATCTCATTTCATAACATGGAACCAAACAGATCTCTTTCTATGTTCCAGGCCCTTGTCCTAGTTTTCTATTCCAGGGAAGCATAAAGGAAAGTTTCAGCTCTCACAGGTAATCTCCTCCAGCTATTTGAAGAGGGCTTTCCTGTGGCCCCAGGTGCCTTTTCTTCTCCAGGGGAACTGCTCTCATCCCAAATCATTCTGCAAATATTCACTAAGTTCCTACTAGTTGTCAGGCCCTGTGACGGGTCCTGGGTGAACAAGAGTGCACACAAATGGCACATTCTCTGTTTTCAGAGAGGAGCTTATATGTTAGTAGCAAAGGCAGACAACAAAGAAGATAGCTAGGTAGTGAGATGTAACAATTACTGTAATTCCATTTTCCAGATGAAGAAAATGGGACTTTGAGAGCCTAAGTTACTTGCCCCAGGTCACACCTCTCTTTATGAGGTAGATGGGACAGCTATGTTTATTCCCATAAGCTAAGGGATCATTACAGAGCAAGTGGTAGGTTTCATTCTAGGATAATCTCTATACTGTCCACAGATTCTTATTTGTTTTGCTTTAACCAACAGCAAACCCTACCCCTGAAGTTTATCCTTAGTGCCCTGTGTTGCTAAAGGTCACTGAAAGCCTATTGTATCTAAAGCCTCTGTGTCACCCAACATTTCAAGACTCTAGACTACATTGGGAAGCCCCAGTGAGCTAACTGAAACCTGTACCAAGGACTGCTGCAGTTTCTTAATTTAGGCCATGGATTGAATACCCTGTTGGCAACAGGCTTATCTAACAACTGTGATTTTTGTTGTGTGGTTAGAATGTTGTCTTTTCTTTCTTTCTTTTTTTTTTCTTTGAGACAAAGTCTCCCTGTGTTGCTCGCATTGGAGTGCAGTGATGTGATCACAGTTTGCTAGAGCCTCGACTTCCCTCCTACATTTTAGTCCCAAGTAGCTGGGACTACAGGCATGAGCCACCATGCCCAGCTAATTTTTTAATTTTTTGTAGAGATGAGTCTCACTACGTTGCCCAGTTTGGTCTTGAACTCCTGGGTTCAAGGGATCCTCCTTGGCCTCCCAAAGTTCTGGGATTACAGGCGTCAGCCATCATGCCCAGCTAGCACACTGTCTTTTAAAATGTCTAATTTTAGTCTCTTTACGGAGAACTACAGACCCCACCTCTCTTTTTCATCTAATGGGCAGCCTTTCCTTTTATCCCTGCCTTGCCTCAAAGGCATTTGTGTTTGGAACTCAGCTTCACTCAGAAATGTCTTCTATAACACGCCCTGTGTCTTTTTTTTTTGGTGATAAAATACACAAAATATAAAATTCACCATTTTAACTATCACAAGTATACAATTCAGTGGCATTTAGTACATCTGCAATATTGTGCAACCATCACCCCATCTAGTTCCAGAATAGTTCATCACTGCAAAAGGAAGTCTTGTACCCGTTAAGCAGTCCCTCCCCATTCCTTCCTTCCTATAGCCCCTAGCAACCACCAATCTGCTTTTTGTCTCTGTAGATTTGCCTATTCTGGGTATTTCACATATATGGAATCATCCAGTATGTGGCCTTTATTACCTGACTTCTCTCCCTTAATGTTTTTGAGGTTCTTCCATATTGCAGCATGTATCAATATTTCATTCCTTTTTAAGGCTGAATAATATTCTATTGTATGGATATATTCTATTGTATGGATATACCACATTTTGTTTATCCATTCCACAGTTGATGGACATATGGGTTGTTTCTCATTTAGCTATTGTAAATAGTGCTGCTATGAAAATTCATGTACAAATTTAAACACCTATTTTCCATTATTTTGGGTATATATACCCGGGAGTGGAATTGCTGGGTCATAGAGTATGCTCCGTGTCTTTTGTGAGCTACCCTGTTCCTTTAGGAAGGAGAAGGGATATGCTGGCATTTCCTGGTAGCCCCTTGTCACTTGCAAACTTAACTTAAAATTTCTGCTGCTTGGGAGTCAACCTCAATATCTAGAATATGGAGTCACTCCTCATCTTTCTGGAGCATAAACATAACTTGAAACCACCGTGAGGTGAGCATGGAGGAGCAGAATCACTTCAAATTAGTGCAGGAGGCCGGCTGAGCCCAGTTCCCTAGCTCATCCCTAGCTCAGTGGTTTTGGGGTTTTCTATTCTCCTAGAAAAAAATGTTTTTTCATCATTAAAAAAGTGAGATACAGGGCCACTGAATGTTAAAAAAGAAAAGAAAAGAAAAATTTAATCTGTGATGTGTAGATATATGCAAATAACTTAACTACCCATAG
This sequence comes from Hylobates moloch, assembly GCF_009828535.3. Taxonomy (NCBI): domain Eukaryota; kingdom Metazoa; phylum Chordata; class Mammalia; order Primates; family Hylobatidae; genus Hylobates; species Hylobates moloch. The sequence continues at coordinate 38,016 of NW_026652385.1, read as the reverse complement.
AAAAAGTAATTCCTTAGAAAATTAGGACTTAGATGCTGAGAAGATCCTAATTATTGCACAGCTAAACCCGGACTAAACCTTCCAGTATCCTCTCTTGTTTTCACTAATCCACAAGGCTTTAATCTGCGTCAATAAGTAACAGTTCAGAGCAGAAACACAATGATTCCTACATACTTTATGCTTGTTAAGCGTTTCTCTCTCAGTCTTAAAGAATGGTTAACTACCATAAAAACTATTTTGTCAGCGGTGGAAAAGGGAGCTGGGAAAATTTACCTTGAATATAACTTTTACAAAATTAAAAATTAAACTAAGTAAATAAGTGACTTGCCCAGTGTTTCCTAATTAGTCAACAGCAGCTCTGAAAATCACATGGCAAAGGGTTTTCTCCTGGAATCTTAAATCCTAACTAGGGTATGGGGGCTGGGTAATCAGAAAACAAATCCAGCCCATGCTATCAGGTTTTATCAGCTTTTTGTAATATGGCTTCCCTCTCAACCCTCTACGATTTATGACTCTTTCCCCTGTCCTGGAATATGATCTAGAATGTTCTGAAAAACAGTTGGAAAGTTCAATTAGCCTCATTTTAGTTTCCGAAAGGTTTTCTCTAATTTCAGTATGGCTTTTAGAAAAATCTCTAACACAAGTAACACCGCCAGCCTCCTTGCATTTCATCACACACTATAATTCAGAAAGAAAATAATCACAGTGCTGGACTAAATTGGGCAGCTCGCCCATTGTTCTGCAAGGTACATGCGCCTTTAAATGTGCTGAAATTAACAGGGGGAAAAGAACTTTTCCAAATCTGAGGGTGAGGAAGACCTAAAGTAAACAGTGAAGGTGGTGTTTTATTCAGCCAGGTAGGTTGGCCACAGAGTGATGGTCTAAAAAGGATCATTTAATGCAATGGGTAGAAATTTTCTCTGCTTAAAGATTATAACCAAGTTGCTTTACACTTTCAAATATATATTTTGGTGCAATTCCCTAACCATGGGGAGAAGAAAACCACTTAATATTCACAGGCTCTACCTTTTAAGGTTGTTGATTTTCTCCACGGATGAAAGACCTTGTCTTCTCTAGTGCGGGGTTACCATCGTTGCACAGTGTAGGATGGCAACTCACAGAACCACAGGGTTCCTGGGTTTTTATGTCATGAGAAGCAGCAGTGACAAATCGGTTTATCTAGCGTTGCTTTAAATGGCAACAACAAAAAAAGCAGGCCTTACTTCAAAGCTCATTTTAAAGTCAGGTATACAGAATTTAGACATTTTTGCTCTCAAATAGTATATATTTGCTAGGGGGTGGGGTGGGGAGAAGGAGGCAGAAATAATACTATGGAGACACTTTGTAACTTTAAAGTCATTCATTTGGCTGGGCGCGGTGGCTCACGCTTGTAATCCCAGCACTTTGGGAGGCTGAGGCGGGCGGATCACGAGGTCAGGAGATCGAGACCACGGTGAAACCCCGTCTCTACTAAAAATACAAAAAAATTAGCCGGGCGTGGTGGCGGGCGCCTGTAGTCCCAGCTACTTGGAGAGGCTGAGGCAGGAGAATGGCGTGAACCCGGGAAGCGGAGCTTGCAGTGAGCTGAGATTGCGCCACTGCACTCCAGCCTGGGTGACAGAGCGAGACGCAGTCTCAAAAAAAAAAAAAAAAAAAAAAAAGAAAGTCATTCATTCATTCGATCAGTATTTTACAATGAGCCAAGGTCTATGCTGGGGCCCCGGGAGGCAGCCCCCATGGCTTCCTACTCTGCTTCTCTCCCTATTAGGACACCCAGGGTGGCAGCTATTCCCAGCTTGGGGGTCTCATGTGTTAGCTCAGCTGGCTAACTGGTGACCCCTGGGGTTTAACACCTAGGGCTACCTTGTGCAGTTGTGTAAGCAGATGTGGGTTTCATAACAGAGTGTGTAATTGAGTAAGAAGCCACCAGGGAGAGAAGAGGAAAAACAACGGGGCAATTCCCCTGATGCTGCAAAGGCGGGCCCAGGTAGCAGCAGATGAGCAGGAGGAATGACGGAGGACACCAGTTCACCAGGCCAGGAGGGGAAGAGGACATTCTTAGGAGGGGCTCAGCATGCGTGGTGGCTGAAGGTGAGAAATGGCATGGGTGGAGAAGCAGGGGAGGAGAATGACCACAGCATTTTGGGGTTTTCAGAGCAGATTATTTCTGTTTTGGGATTTTTAGAGCATCCCTAATGCCTAATGCCTGGAACTTCACAAGGGATTGATAAACGCTGATTGAATAAATTAATAAAATGAGCAATAAAGAGTTCGTATCTGGCTCTGTGCGCACATCAAAACCTGGTCATTCCCTACTGTTAACTTCAGGAAAATCTTTTAAATCAACTGACCAAGGACCTGCCGCTCATTTCTAACTTTTCTGTGTTAAGGAAATGCACTTGGGAATCATTCTGCAGCTGATCTTAATATAAGTCCTCAGACTCCAAGTATGTACCAGAGTGGCCCAAGTCCCCATACTGCACCAAACAGCAACGAGGTGAGCAGTTGTGCAACAGTCAGACATATCTGAGCACAGCTTGTCCATGGCATTGTGACAAGAAAATAAAACAGCTGTTCTTACAGGAAAAACAGAGTTTGACTGTGCTTTTATTTTTTTATTTTTAATGTTTTTGAGACAGGGTCTTGCTCTGTTGCCCAGGCTGTAGTGCAGTGGCCTGATCATAGTTCACTGCAGCATTGACCTCCTGAGCTTAAGCAATCCTTTCACCTCAGCCTCCCAAGTTGCTGGAACTACAGGTCCATGCCACCATACTTGGCTAATTTTTTCTATTTTTTGTAGAGATGGAGTCTCACTATGTTGCCTAGGCTGGTCTAAAACTCTGGGGCTCAATGATCCTCCCTCCTTGGCCTCCCAAAGTGCTGGGATTATAGGCGTGAGCCACTGTGTCCAGCCTGCTTGACCGTTCTAAAAGTCATTTTAGAATGCCTTTATTCTATAGAGCGAAAGATGAAAGTCTATCAATTAGCAGGCACTGTTCTATGTTATTTTCCTCCCTCCCTTTCTTCCTTCCTCCTTCCTTCCTTTTTTGCTCCCATCTTTCCCACCTTCCTTTCTCCCTCCCTTCCTTTCTTCTTTCCTTCCACCCATCCATTATTTTGTTCCTCCATTCACTCACAGATTCTTTCATTTAACAGGTATCTTTGATGTTGTAGGTACCATGCTAAATGATAGAGAAGATTCTGGTGAACAAGCTTCCGGACCTTAAATAACTGAGAGCATAGATGAGAAAAACAGGCAATGAGAATTCCAGGTGCTAACTGCCAGAGTACAGTAATTTAAGTGTGCTGTGAGAGCTGAGTGGAGGAGCATCTGACTCCGATTTAGTGGGGTGGTGTGATTGGCAAAGGCTTTTGAGAGGAAGTGACATTTAGGTTGAGGCCTGAAGGATAAGAAGGGGTGACTGAGGTGAAGGTCAGAGCAAGGTGGTCTTATGATGAAGAGGTACTACAAGAGAAGAGTGTATTCCAGGTAAAGGGGGAAAAGAACACGTGTAGCCCCTGTGAGATCTATTCCTCAATGCTGCAGATGTACAGCCCCATATGATCACAATTCAAATTTGACCAGAAGGACCTCTGCTGCTCTAAGTCAATCTATATGTCAGATTGTGATACTATTAACAAGTAAATCCTTTGTGATAATAATTCTCAAAGAACTAAAAAGTCTTTTTTAACTTTTTTCTTCCAAACAGCCTCATGAGCATTATAATTCTAAAGTGGGTAAAACTGACAACCTCGAGGACAAATTACTCACCTGAAGCTGGCGGGTGATATTAGAAGCCCAATATTATAAGGTTCAGGCCAAGCCAAACTGCTGTCATCACCAGAAGCCTCTATCGGAAGGCCACCGTACTAAAAAGAAGTCTACTTTGGGATGGCCTAAAATGTGCTAGTCACCATGTCGAATCATGTCATCTCACCAAATCCTGTGACCCTTGAGCAAAGTCCGCCATAGAATTCCCATTTTGCAGATGAGCTAAGTGAAGTCTAGAAATCCAGAGTCAACTTTTCAGAACCACACACTGAATAGAATTTTGCTTACAACATGTTACTTCTAGGGTGTAAACAAAATGAGATGTGGATGTGTGGATAGAGCATTTTTCTCTCGTCCAATTATTCTGCCCTATATCTGAAAGTCTGGGCTCTACTCTCATGGTATGAAGAAGGCACCCTGATGCCCCTTTCCCCTGAACAACCAGTGGGCCTCACAATGAACAGGAAGTCCAATGAGGGGCTCCAACATCATCAAGACTCTCCCGGTGACGTGGCTTAAAGTCTGATAGCTAACTAGATCAAGGATCTCCTTTTTAGAAGGGGTAGGTGTTATAACCCAGTAAAGGGAATACACTTTGATAGTAACTCTCCAGTAAGAGGCTTGGCAAGTCATTGAGAGGAAAATAAAATAATTCACTTTAGGTGTATCTGGCATGGGATTAGTGAAGATAACGATTCAGAGTGTAGGTGCCAGAGTTCAAGCTTCTGGGCTTCAAATTCCAGCCATATTATTTACTAAACGCATGATCATTGATAAATTAACCTACCTAAGCCCCAAGTTGCCCCTATTAAATGACGATAAAAATATAAATACTACATCAGAGAGTTATGGAAAGGGCTAAACGAAGTACTTCATGTGAAAATACTCAACACAGTACCTGGTTTGTAGCTTAGTAAACAACAAGCTTTATTATTTTTATTATCTTCAGTATTAGGGCCATTGTACTATACAACTCTAGGGGATGCTCCTCACGTTGTATAAAAATGGCATCCCTCAAAGTTGTGCAGTGTACAACCTGTGTGGCTGTACAGAACATCCCTGATGACTGTGGCCATGGTGAGGGTGCAGAAACTGTGCTTCTCTAGGCAGATGCCTGCATTATTTCTCAAAAAGAGGATGGTGCCATATCCTATGGACCTAGCATGAAATACACCTTGCCAACAAACTGGTGGGTTTTAATAATCCACACAGGGGACTATTAAAAGAGGAAGCAAAAGGCAAAGTGCATACTCAAGCAAACAAGAGTTCTGAGGTGGTGGCCAAGGACTGCTAAGAAAGAAGGGGTATCCTGTAATGGGGGGCTCCCGCACATCCCATTCAGTGGGCTGAGAGGCTGCCCTGTGGCACACTCTCTGACCTCAGGTCAAGACATCACTAGGTGTGGGAGAAAAGTGGAAACGTTTGCCTGCATCAGTGGATATCAGGTAAAACGGTGGCTGAAAGAATGGATGTGAGAGGAGGTGGCAGCGAGAATGGAGGTGAGGGCTGTGATTTAGGGGAGCCTGAAGGGTTCTGTCTTTTCAAGTGACCACCCAACTTACTGTTGAACAAGGGCGCCTTTGATCATAAAAGTAGGAAGAATTAATAATTACATGAGGACTACCCCAGGCAAACAGGAGGCATGGCCACCCTCTTCCTGATTTGATCAATTAAGGTAATTGCCCAGTTACTGTCGTCCTTCACTCTCAGTCTTGCTGCTTCGGGAACATTCTGAGCAGGCTATCAGCAGGCCTTGCATGTATGGGAAACATGAAGACTTTTCGTGGGGCTTCTCCCCACCTCCAGCTGCCCTGGGCCTCACTCTGCCAATGACAGGCCTCCTGGAGAATACCATAGCAATATCATAGGAGATACTCCTACGATATTCCATCCACTTTCACCACCCCAGTATTCCTTCCTTAGACTCTCCACTTTGGGTGAAGGCAGATGAGAAAGCGTTCCCAGGAGGGTGACTATTAGACTCTGCTTTTCCTGTTACTCACAGAGTCTTTTCTCTTTGTGAGAATGGCAACCCTCTAGTAAGCTTCTTAAATAGAGGCCCAGGCCAGGCGATCTCCTGAAGCCTTCTATTCTTCTACAGAGTTTAACAGCAATATTTGAGTAAGGTTTAAAAAAGATCCATCTGCACGACACATGCAAAGAAGTAAATTTTAGGCATATTTTGCATGATCAGAGAAGAGGAATTTCCTCAGTGCATATGTGGCAAGGTTTTTCCATTCTTTGGGAAGCGAAAGGAATTGTAAACAGAGTGTGCATTTTCGGGATTGGCTCTAGCATTTTCAAAAGCTGGCTAAAGCACAAGCAGTCAGCTTAGATTCATTTCTGAACACTCTCTTACTTTCCGCTCCTTGGAGCAGGGTTGAGTTTAGCATGAGACAAAGAGGGAGATGGAGAGAGCAGGCCATGGTAGGTCTGAAATAAAGAGAATCAAGAGGTCACACTGAGGGGGAGAGAGAGAGAGATGAGGGAGTCTCCTCTTCCTTCTATATCTGACATTGCCAATCCCCAAACCATAATAGATAACACTATTATCTCCAGTTTTCTCAGAACAACTCTGCAAAGTTCTTTTATCCCCATTCTACAAATGGATAATCCGAGGCTCAGAGAAATCAAGAATCCTTGTTCTAAGTCCCTTGGCTAATGTGTGGCAGTGCTGGGATATGAACCAAGTCTGTAGAACTTTATAGTCTCTAGGGCTCCAAATAACTCGTGTGGCTCAAGAGCTGTTAATCTGAAATGTAACTGCTTTAGGCATTCCTCCCTGCCACTGTCTGGTGGGAATAAAAAAGTAAAGAAGGAAAACAGCAAAAAGACTGAGTAGATGGAGAGTGTGAGTTTCCTAAAGAAAAGAAATTACTGCAAACAATGGAAGTAATCCATGAGGAGGCGAGGGAAGAGGAAGATAGGGCTGGGCGGCTGAATCCCAATGGGGTAAAGAATGCAGTTCTAGTATTTCATAATGGTTTAAGAGAACAAACTTAGCATCAAGTCTTGCTTCTTCCACTTGCTAGGTGCTAGGTATGTGACACTTGGACAAATGACACAGACTCTCTGAACCTCACTTTTTTCACCTGCAAAATGGGATGATGATAATAATAATACTCACCTTGTCTGGTGGTTAAAAAGATTAAGGGAAGCAATGAACAAAAAGTACCCAGCACAGTGCCAGGGGTACAGTCTAACTGTTATCCAAACCATACGCTTTCTTTATGTTCTGAAAAGCTCTTCACAGTGGGGAATTTCCTGTCTTATTTTTCATTATCTCTGCACCTCAAGCAGCATGCATTTTGTTTTTTATGCCAACATCAGTGGATATGGTTTGCTTTCTAATTCTTTCCCCCCATTTTCTACAGTTTAATCTTCTGTTCTGGAAACAGAGGTTACCTCCTAGAAAACCTCCCTGGCCAAACTTTTCCCCATGGACACAATGTTTTCCTTAACCAAACATTAACTTGAAGCCACGGAAAAAGAAAGTCTTGTCCACTTCTGCATGGACCATCAACAGAGCAGTTTCTTTGGATACCATCCTTTTTTTTTTTTAATGTTAGAAATCTTTCACTAATTAATCAAGGTTTCACATGAATGCCCATCTTCTACCTGACAGCCAAAGTCATAGAAAGAGGAAAAATACAGAGTAGGTTCTACCTAAAGTCTGCCCTGTGGCTATTTAAACAAATACAGAATGACCAAATCTGGAGACACATGTAAAATATTCCTTCTATCTCCCCCTCCTTCTGTGAAAGATATCTGAATGCATTCGGCCCATGGCCTGATAAAGTGTTTTTTTTTTTTTTTTTGAGGCGGCCAGACTTGGAACACTCAGGAACACAAAGAGACGTAGGAATTGCTTAAAAACAAGAAGTTCTCCCACCCTTGTTGGAGCGAATGCGCAAGTCTGACAGTGAACCTTTTGGGAAAGAGCCAGCATTGTAACCGTGCTCGGTGACTTCTCTGGTTTTACAGGGAACAGATGTGATGATAGCAACGGGCGCACACGTGAAATGCCTGACAGGTACCCCTTCGTGGCTCTACTTACTTCTTGCCATTCCTCTGCCCTCCAAGTGTAGAGGGGACACCGTGGGCCTTGGCAGTCGCGTTCCGACTCCGGTCTGGTGTACGGGTTGCACTCGGTCTCTCTGGCTATTTTGTGTGTTCCGATCTGACAGCCCACATGCCTCTGCTGTACGCCTCGGCCACAGGACACAGAGCACTAAGAAGACAGAGGACGTAAGTGGGAGCTTCGGCTCATTTATTTTTGGGGGGGGCGGGGGGTGTCGAGGGTCACAGAGGAGGGGAATGCACTCCTAATCCAATGACTTTCATAGCTATTACATCGCTTTCTAATTTGCAATGAAAGGGATCCCAGATCGTGTCTTAAACCTGGAAACTCACTGCTTATCTTATCCATGCTGGAGAGTGAGGAAGGTGCTCAAGTTTGGAGGAATCCCTCAAGTTAATGAAATTCTTGGAGGATTGAAGAGGTTGATAAAAATCATTATGAGTCATTTAGCACAACCTAGAAATAGTGCTGCCATGAGAAATGAAAACTTGAAATGATTTCTATCCTGGAGGATTTGAGACTCATGAAAACTGGACAGTGTTGTACAAGAAGAATTTCTTGGCAGATTAAAAATATAACCCAAGGAGAAGTAAACCACTGAAGATTTTAGGACCTTATAAGTAGAATTATTTTCTCCAGTCTCTTCCTTTTCTTGCTCCTGTTCATGGAGATAAGGCAATATTTTTTTAACCACAGAATTCACTAAAGAATTTGTGTCTATTTACAACCTCAGATGAATATATGAGGAATAAAAACTGACAGGAAAAACCATTTCCTCGGGCTTAATGTTTTCAGCCCTTGAAAAATATTATTAATCATGTTGAAACATTTTGTTGACCAACTTGCAAAACACCATATTAAATCTGCAATTAACTTTCCTCTAAATTAATTTTTTAATGGTTTCCTCATTGCTGGGTTTCATAATCTCACTTATGGCCAGGCCAAGAATTATTGTCTTGATTAAGGTTTTGACAGCCAGAAACTAAAGGCAACATTTGGAAAGAATAGCATATTATTACACTTAGCTATTAAAAATTATTTCCAAATTTTTGTGATAGCTTAGCCTCCATTTATTGGTCTGGTGTTGAGAAAACAGGCTTAACATACATTAAAGCCATATTCCTAAGAAGAAGTCTTCTTAAAGAATAGAATCATGCTCTTTCAAACTTGAAAAAATTATTTTCCAATTAACCTGTAGCAATATTCAACTTTCTTTGAGGCTATTAATGGAAATTTATTATAAAGAATCACACCCAATGTATTCTGCTGCATGTTAATTTTCTCTCCATTTCAGATTTTAAGAAAACAGGTAATGATATTTAGAAGGTAACTTGAGAAATCATATTGTTTCAGATAAATCTATGCCAGAGAGGAGAACCATATGTTCACATCAAAGCTAGCTGAACAGAAGAAAATATTTTGGATCAACATAGCTACTATTGTTTGGGTTCAATTGTATTAATTGGATTGAATGAGTTTGTGACCCACAAGAAACCAGACTTTTAAAGTCATTATGTCCTGGGTATAATGGGAGGATTCCTGATCACCAGTGATGACCCTATCTATAGAGAATGGCCATTTAGTGCTCATTAGAGCTACATGAATCATATTTCCCATTGATTACACTGGAAAAGAATGTACTGTAACATGGTAGAGTTACCCCATAAATGACAGAAATGTTCAAACATTATCATCATCAATAAATAACAACCAAAAAGTCTTTTGACTATTTCAATTTGGGGTCTTAAATATAAAAGAGCACATTTCTGGAACAATATATCCAAATAGAAATACAGAAATAATATTGTAAACAAATTTGAGTTTGGTATAGGGCTCAACTATATGCAGAATCTCATAATGTTTTAATAACCTAAAGGAAAATGAAAACATATTTAAAGACTTTTAGAATGTATAAGACTATTCAGGCTACTAAATAAATGAAACCTCTTTTTGATGCTATTGTAATTGAAATAATTACTTATGGTTCAATGAAGGCACGGTACTAAGAGCCATAAGTATCCAACATTTAAAAAATCACTTCCTACAATGTTTGATAATTTTTCAAAAGACAAATTAAGACACAGGAAGGTTCAATTATACAATATGTCATTCTGGCTTCTGATTTTCATGATGTCAAAGCCAGCTTTGAAATACCACATTCAAAAATTTCTACATGACTTAAGTGCTCACAGCAAGGTACAAGCCTGCCTTTCTGAATAACGCATTCACAGTAATCTTTGCTCAAAATGAGGTGCACTCCATCGGAGTTAGTTTTCTGTGTTCAACTTTTCTTCCTGTGCTGTCTCAAGGGAGGCAACAGTTTGCATAGAGAGCCAGCCAGGCTTGCTTGGAATTCTGAGAGATTTGTGCAGGCACCCCATGAATAAAACAGCATCAGAAAGACCTCTGTGTGACCCTGGAGGCAGTGATGGTGGTGGTATGTGTATGTGTGTGTAAATCCAAGTTTTCTTGTTCTGTTCAGTACACCTTTTAGTTCATTTGCAGATGAAAACATCTAAATGGCCTCTATTAATGTGCTCCCCCCCACAGCCATCATCCCACCACCACAGTCTATTCGTGCAGGTTTGAAAGTAGATGTTTTTCATTCTGAACTCCTGAGCTGGCAGCTATGTTTCATCTCTCTCTACTCCCCACTGTGCAATGCTAGTATGCAGAACTCACCAACTTAAAAGGGGAACTTGATGCTTATTTCCATAGGGAGAAAGAATCTCCATGGAACTTTTGATGTTTAGGGAATCATAATATATACTTGAAAACCTAGGAAGAGTTTTATATACTTTCTTCCAGGATTACTGCTGAAATTATGGTGATGACGTTAAAGCAGTGATTAGTTTGAAAAATAACTATATAAACCAACTTTTATAAGTAATAATAATAACAATAATAATACAAACTTTTACTAAGCCCTTACTATATGCTAGGGTTTCTATACTAGCATACAGTATATGCTAGTATACTGAGGTTTCTCAATTAAATAATTCTTTTTTTTTTTTTTTGTGGGGGTTGTCATGTGCATTGTAGAAAGTTCAGCAGCATCCCTGGTTTGTACCTACCAGATGCTAGTTGCATTCCCCCTTATTCCTCCCCAAGTTGTGACAAACAAAACTGTCTCTAGACATTCCCAAATGTCCCGGGGGTACAAAATCACCCCCAGTTGAAAGCTTAGCTCTAGGCTAAGCATTTTGCATAAAATACCTCTGATACTTCCCAATAAACCTTTTAGGCAGATACTCCATAAATAAATAAAACAAAAAAACAGAGATAATCACCCTAACTCAAGCAAAAACAAAACCAAAAACACAAAGTAAAATTTGTCTTAGACAAGGTAGCATAGCTACTGCGAATGTGCATTTGTGATCCCAGTTTTTAAATTGGTGCTAATATGATGCAGTCTTTTGTAGCAGGTCAGTGAGGATGTCAGTGAGAGGCCTGTCTTCAAACAACTCAATGTCAATGCTCGTGCTTCAAATACAAACAAAATAAGTGGAAAGTACAAAATACTAAAGCAACTCTAGTTCTCCTCACTGACCACGTGCAGATGGCTTCCTTAATTTCTCAAAGAACACAAGCCACACATTTGCCACATTTCTCCATTAAACACTTGAAGGACACTTCAGAATGACACCACAGCCCAGCTGCTCTAATTGTAATTATAAGAAAAGTCTTAATCAAGAATGGAAGGTAGATTGCTAATGCAATTTGCCAGTTTCCATTTCAGCATTAGCACTGGAGATCTTTTAAAAATTGATGTTTATTTCATTGAATGTAAGATAATACTGATTGCAAAACACATCATTATATTTTGTAGCACTAAGAAAGACAACAAGGGCTGTTAAGGAAATCATGACATTCCATAGTTTGTGAAGCCCATCCTGATCACAAAGGTGTTGAACTGTGAAGAAGACCTGCATCTCAGAACTGATGAATGACTTGACTGCATGAATTCATGATTGATGAATGTGTTGCTGTGTTACTTTCATTCTAATCTGATAATTTATTCTTTTATTTTTGATCTTTATTTTAAAAACTCTATAAAGATAGGATAAGTTAAAAAAATTTTACTGTGAAATGCTTTTGTATCATGGGAATATTGAGTCTTCACATTTGTCAGTCTGAATCAAGAACTTGATGCTAATTTTTGTCTTAAAAGTTCATAGGCATTCCTTAGCTCTTGATTAAAAATATCTAAACAAATTAAATGTAACCTTTTCGGAGAAAGAAAAACCCTTTGAGGCTTCAGTAAGGATAATCCCACCCCCTCCTTCAAGAAAAGCTGATTTTCTTTACAAATTCAAGATTTCGGAAGACACAGAAGTGAAATATTCCACTTTAAATCTCAAAACATCAATACTGGGGGAGAGACTGTAAAGATTAGCATGGCTATTGTAGTTTCTTTCCTAATATTCTATATATCATATTATCATCAGACCTTTCAATGTGATGAGAAATTAAACCAATTATTTTTCCTACCTTGAAGACAGGATGACTAGGCTGTAACTACCAGCAGAAAACAGAAAGACCAGATATAAAATCTTCTAAATATTGCTGCAAGTGGACAATCATTACTCTTGCTTCCTATCACAGCCATAGGGATATTCTTGTTTACCACTGGATCATTAGGAAGCCAATAATCTTTAATCATGCAGACCGTCTTTCTCCATTAACCACTGGGTCTGATTATTTTCAGGTACACTTCTAAATTGCCCAAATTGAATTTTACCCATGCAGTACTTTGTCTTGCCTGCTTTTATTATTCCTTTCTACAAATCAAATCAGGACATTATAAGGCTGGCCGCAGACCATTATATAACTGTGTTTACTTGCATTTTCTGCAAAGGTGACTTGACTTTTCCAAGCAATCATTTTGAACAGGTGCAGTTTTTTTCTGGGGAGGCATTCTGATAATCCTATTACCTTATGTTGGCAAAAACCCCCAGGGTTTAAACCTAATCATTTCAGCTTTGTAAGCAATTTTAGGCTTCCCATCAAGATCACATGATGCTGGATTAAAACTCACTCTGTGTTTACCAATAAAGAGCAAAAGATTCTTTTAATTATCCTTTGTGAATATTGGCTTTTAACATGAACATCACTCACATGCTCTGAACTTAATATTCAGAGGTAAATACAAACAGATAAGTAGAGGCCAAGGAACATAAAAAAAAAGTAACAGATCATGAAAGTCCACAAGAGACAAGCTAATTAGCGTGGTATCTTAAATAATGCTAGCTGCAAGCTTTTACATGAATCGAATAGCTCCAAAAAATAAAAGGGATGGAAGTTAACAGATGACAAGGATCACTTAGAAAAACATTAAGAAGGGTGACTGGTATGAAATACTGCCTTGAATATGCTCCCTGAAGGAAGGCAAAGGAGGAACTAGCTCTGGCTGGGTATAGATTTTTTTTTATTGTTAAATTAAAACAAACAAAACCCCCATGTTTCATTATGATAAAGGCCTTGAGAGGGATGAGGCCGCCGCCCTGGGGAATGATGACTGGAGGATATGGAGGGCAGCGATGCCAGATCAGGACATTGAAAATACATTCAGGTTTCTGAAGGAATTTTCCATTAGTCATATTGAAATGGAGGATTCTCAAATCCTCCCCATATTAATGTACGCTATGACCAAAGCTGCTTTGGGGCCTTAAGAATCAAGACCCTAGGCTCTGGAAGAATCCATTCTAGAGCCCGCCAACCTTGAACCTAGATTCTCATCGATTATCTGGAGTCATCTGAATCATTCTCCATTGCATGGAAGCACTGGAAATACAGTAAAACTTCATTGATTCAGATCAGTGGAGAGAAGGAGCAGCATTAAATACAGAATGTTTTAAAAGAAATTGAGCCTTATTACTTTTAAGTTAGCACCTTCAACCAAACTAAGAAAATGTGCAAGTGTGGAGTTACCAGATCTATTCTAAGGATTTGATATGAATGGCTTTAGTTCACATATCCAGCGTTTATAGATTAAACAGAAGCTTCTAAAGTTCCTGTTTCAAGTTCAACAGGGAAACTCACACCCAGTTCCTGACTAGCTTATGAAATGTTTACAATTAGTGGAGTCTAACTGTAATCAGTGTCTTGGGTACTCACACCCTTCTCCATCCCATACACACATCACACTTGTCCAAACAAAATATTACTCTTGACAGCCTACTAGATTCAAGACCCCTGCAAAGCACTGGGCATTCATGATTGCATTAAATCGTCATAAGAGCCATGTGTAGGAGGCTCAGGAAAATTAAATTACCCAAGATCATATAGCTAGACAATAACAGAGAACTCTCCCTCTTGTCCTTCACTTTTTGTAAACAAGCAAACGGGCAGAGGTATTTTCTAATACTTTCTGTCGATAGCCCTTTCTTCAAGAACCTCCAAGATAAACTGAGACTCAATTTCTGCCAGGTGACCACAGTCAGCTTCAGGGCGGTCTGAGTTAGTAGTTTTCTACGTGGTGATAATGCAATGCCATCAGCGAAGTATTGAGGGGCTGATCTGTGCTCCAACTGATCCCTATTTCCACTTAGAATTCACCCTCACAGCCACCCCTAATTACAGGTATTATCCAAAGCTCCAGAGGCTGGAGCCCAATGTCACACAGCTAGTAAGTATCCTGAATATCTAGGTAATGATTCTCCCCTCCCAGTCCCCGAGCTCCCCTCGGTAAAACCAAAACCGTGCATAGAAACACAAGCGAACACACTGGGGTCAGCCACGGGGCCAAACGTAAGGAAGCAGTCAGCAGAGGAGAAGCATTGCTCACCTGACTCCAAGCGCCAGCTTTCCATTTGGGGCATCTTCCTCCTCGGCACTTTCTGTGCCCATGTGGCTTAGCCAGGTGTTTACAGTAATCACTTTCTAAATGGCTTCCATCTTTTGCCATGCAGTAAACATTTCGTTGTTTATGCCCTCGACCACAAGAGACAGAACACTGCAATATAAAGCAATGGCAAGGTTGTTGTTGTTTTTTAATCACACGGAGTTTGAGAAAAAACCTGCGTCGTGAGATGTTAAGACAATGCCTAACAAGAGTTACCATTCCCCTCTTTTACAGCGCCAGTTTGGATAATATCTCAAGGCTCAATAGGGAAGGAAGGTAGTATTAAAAAAAAAAAAAAAATGTCCATAGCATTACAGCAGCAATCCTGTGTGGCATTTTTGGCTCACTCAAGAGTGTGGGTAAATCCTGAGAACTGGAGCCAAAAATAAAGCTCATGAACCTGAAATTACCATGAAATTCTGATTTTAAGAAGTCCTACTATGAAATAGTGATAAATTTCTTCAACAAAATGCCTTGTGATTCACTGATCGGGATAAAGGTGCATTTCCAAAATAAAACTATGTTCCATTTCTTAATTAAATGATTTAAGAAGAAAACTCTTCAACCGTTTTGCAGAGCATAAGCTCTCATTTTCCCAGTCCATCGGGAAGAGGTGAAAAAGGCACGTTAGAAACTGAAAGGTAAGCCAGCAGGTAAGTCGGTGCCAATTTTGGGAGGGAGGCAATTACCTTTCAACTTTGATCTGCAGATTCACTGGACTGTTTTAAATGTGACCTTGTCTGATCACATCTGAGAAACTTGACTTGGGTTTCAGATTAGGTTTCTCAGAAAGGTTTAGGAATCAAAGTGCCCATGGAGTCGGGACAAAAATTTGATATGACAGCTTCTTGTAAAACAGGCAAGAGGCTGGCCCCAGTGAGTGTGCTGAGATATGCAATGTCCATTGCCTCATTAGTGTTTACAGAAGTCATTACCACTCAGATCATGAGCTGCTGGCTCAGGTTTTCAAGACACATTATTTCCCAATATAATAGTCTTGCTTTTTAGAGGGAAATGAATTTAAGAATGAAGAACAAAATGTGAAAACGCAATGAAAACAGATTTCAAGCGTCACTTCCTTCTATTCAATATTTCTTATTTCCCCCACTAACTTTGTGATTTTGTTAAATTACCAACATGCCCTTTTATGCCTAATAAATAGCACCATGTGAAACATGTAACTCATGAAACATATTAACTCAACCACTATTACCAAGCATGCGCACAGTTATCCATTCATAAATGTACCAGACATGTTTTTCTAGTAAACACAAACCACTATAAAAATTTCAATAGTTGCTCATAGAGAAATGTGAAGTACATATATTAATATATTTGGCTTGAATTTTTTTAACTTTAGGAGGTGAAAATATTGCTGTTTTCATTTGAGCTCTAATCTTATGAATATTATGATTTGGAGTAGTCATTCTGAAAATCTTAATGGAGTATACAGGATGGAAGGAAGTCACCCAACTTGAAGTATCTATACCAAAACAAAAATATTCATCATTCAACCTATAGTGTTTGATCTATATAAAGACTTTGCGATATAATTCTAGAAGGCTTTTAGAATGAAGTTCCTAGAAGTATCTCCACAAATCTCTAAAAGTGAGCTGATGACTTGCACACAGATAATCCCTATTAATAGTGACCAATTTTAATATTTTAAAATGTTTCTCTGAAAAGAAAATAATATAAGGGTTCAATTAGATTTGGAATGAATTCATTTATTTATTCAACAAACATTTGTAGAGCACCTACTATGTTCCAGAAATTATGCAAAGTACTAGAAATGTAGCGATAAACAAAATTGACAAGTCTCTGCCTTCATGGAGCTTACAGACCAATGAGGGAAGCTGACATTAATTAAGTGACGACAAAAATAAATATATGATTATTCATCGAGATAAGTACTAGGAAACAAACAGGCTGGAGTGGTTGGAAGAGGGCTCACTGAGGCACTTCCTGGGGTCAGGCAGCAAAGCTATGAGCTACAATTATGAGTTTGGATTTTATTCTGCCCAAGATGAAAAATCACTGAAGAGTTTCAAGTCAGAGTAAGACACGGTCTGATTTTTGTTTCAAAACATTTAATTTGCCTGAGTAGAGCCCAAGTGGAAATACAGTGTGAGTGGAAATGAGAAAGTGATTCAGGAATGCTTAGGTAGGGGAAGTTGGGAGGCTGAGGCAGGAGAATGGTGTGAACCCGGGAGGCGGAGCTTGCAGTGAGCCGAGATGGCGCCACTGTACTCCAGCCTGGGCGAAAGAGCAAGACTCCGTCTCAAAAAAAAAAAAAAAAAAAAAAAAAAGATGTATTTTTTTGAAGTAGAAATGATGGATCTACTCTAGGGTGGAGAGGAAAGGGCAGTATCAGGGATAACTTTCAGGTTTCTGGTTTGGGCAACTGGGTAGAGAGTGATAATACTTACAGAGATGGGGAAAACTGGGAGATACAGCATTGGGAGTGAAAGATAAATTTATTTCTAGGAAATGAGTTGAACTTAAAGGATGTAGAATCATGGGTGGTAAAATTCGCTTGACTAGGGTGAAGAAACATAGTTGTGTCAGAGTAATCAAATGAACATGGGTGACCTTAACACAAGTCTATCTGTAGGGACAGTCATTTCAGTATACAAGTAGTCCAAACAAGCTGTCTCTTAATATATAAGGGAAAAGAGAGTTGTTAGAAATATTAATTTAGTAATATACTGTGGTCATCAGAAGTTACAGCCTAAAAGTTTGCAACAATCTGTAGAGGAAGAATTGGAAAAGGTACAACTCTCTCACATTTATGAGCCAGGCACTGCCCTAAGACTTTATACGCATCATCTAATTTAATCATCCCAATAACCTAGGTAAACTCAGTAATAGAGATAGGTACTATTAGTGGAGACAATTGGTGTTTTCAGAATGGCATAACCACACTGCTTTATATAGTGCTTCCCACATGACTTCAACACAAATGAATACATTTCTGCTGGAAACAATAACAGCACAATGAAAAATAGTTAAATTATCACCAATCTTACTGATAAAAATTCATCTGAGGTATAACTGACATCTATTGCTAATGGAATGAAGATGGATGAAGTAGCTTCTATATACAATGCCTTATCTTTTCACTATCTGGGCTAGCTGCAATTTACCCATTCCAGTGTTTTGTTTTTGTTGTTAAATTTGGGGACTTGACTGGAATTGACTTGGAAAAAACAATGCAGCACTTGCCATACATATTATCTGCCTAATATTGTTAAGATCTAAAGGCAATTAGGAAATTCTCAAGGTATCTAATCTGATAGGAAATACTCTTCTTTTAATGCCTTCTAACTTACCAGTGAAGAAAAGCAGCTGCTCGTGGGAATGTTCAAATCTAACAGGTTTATTAATGGGCCTACTATGACCTGATAGAGGGGCTATCATTTTGATAATCAAATAAACACAAGTTACAGCTCTCACATTCTGGAAATTTCCAGCAGATCATTTCCAGTCCTTTCTCAGGCACTGACTTTTACATCACCATGTGTCACTGAGACATAATCGTTAAATTTAGTGCATCACCTAGTACATGCTATTTATTGGTTACACATCTGATAGTTCTTGCTCTAGGGAATATTTAATTCCTCAAATTCACAGCCAAAAAGCCTCCTACTTTGCCAATAGGACTCCGACTTTTTTTTTCCTTTGGAAACAACCCAACTTTGTGTAACAGAATGATTTTCCTCCCAACTTTGAGCAAGACTCCCAGACAATGTAATCTCTGCTTGTTACTTAGCAGCACCAAGGTCAGCATCCCAAGTGCCTGGGTATTCAGGCTTTTGTTTCTGTGGGGTGGCTTGAAGGGGATGTTGAAAGGTGGTGTTTTGTTCAGAGATTGTGTTAACATTTTTCACTAATTAAGGTCTAAGAGCTTGAAATCCTTGCATTTCAATTTATATGGTGGAAAGGAAACTCAAGACACGGGCCGTCTGTTCTTAACCTCTATCGAGGGCTCTCTCTCAAGCAGTAGCACTGGATATGGTGCAGACGAATTTGGGTTTGGTGTGCTGTCTCTGGTTTTAGGGACGCCCCACATTGGTCCTTTCACTTATACCAAGGAATGTGGTTTCTTAGTTATTGAGAAGCCAGAAGACAGCCCTGGTGTGTCCGCCTGAATGAGAAGGGCTGGAGAACTAAAGAGAATAGGATCCCTGGGGTTGCTGAGGCTCCCAAGGACATGGACATCCAAAAGAAGATGGATTTCTACACAGAGTTGCTAAAGATACCATAAGGAACCAAGAAGGAATAAGAAGGGGAAGGTAGAGGTCAGAGATGTACATAGGATCTGGCCAGAAAGAGGCTTCTGGGTGGGGCTGGAAGATGCAGGGGCTTAGAAAAAGCAGGGGCGGCCGGGTGCGGTGGCTCACGCCTGTAATCCCAGCACTTTGGGAGGCCGAGGCGGGCGGATCACAGGGTCAAGAGATCAGGACCACCCCAGCCAACATGGTGAAACCCCGTCTCTACTAAAAATACAAAAATTAGCTGGGCATGGTGGCGTGTACCAGTAGTTCCAGCTACTCATGAGGCTGAGGAAGGAGAATCTCTTGAACCTGGGAAGCGGAGGTTGCAGTAAGCCGAGATCCTCCATTGCACTCCAGCCTGGCGACAGAGTGAGTGAGACTCCATCTCAAAAATAAATAAATGAATAATTAAAAAAAGGAAAAAGAAAAAAACAAAAGGCAGGGGCCTTTTAGAAAAAGCACTAGAAGGGGATTGAATGAGGACCAGGACTGCCTGAGTTATAGCAGATGCCTGCTATGCAAGGACTAATGGATGGGCCAGGGGGACAGCCCTAGCACAGTGTCTGGGCACAGTTCTATGTATCTAGGTGATTCTCATCTCCAAGCCGTCTGGATTGATGAGATTCTGTATACATGAAATATGAAATGGGGGTGCTGACCAACTAGTCCATATTTCCAACCACAGGACTGGCTGACAGCAGGTGAGAAATAACAAGCACTGAAAGGCCAAGAGAAACGTCATATACTAGAACCTATTACCACGCTGTCAAGGCTCTTCTGATCTAAGGATTTTTGACAACAGATGGCTAACCATCACTCAGATAGGTGTTTTGAGACAGGAGACTGAAGGAATTACTATTCAAGGCCTTTCCCTTGTGAGTCTACAGACTATAAAAATAACATCTAAATCACTTCATTTAAAGAACATTCAGTTGTATCTTTTCATACAACAACAAACTCTTCTTGATTCTACTCTCATTTTAACTTTAACAAAACATAAAATCACAGCTCATCTGGAAAGTACGTCATTAGATAGGATGCAACGCATATGCCCAAGGTTCAGGACTGCCTTTGCCAATGACAGTGACAAATGAAGTGAATACTGCGTGAGCGTCACACTTTTGGGGGAGGCAAAGGAGATGCCAGCTTGTATCTACTATTCCACTGAAGAAAGACCATAAACACAAGGATATAGATCTAGTGATCAAAGTTTCAAACATTGCTCAATGGAAGGCCTGGAAAACCATGTGGGGCTTACCACATGGAAAAAAGAGAGTAGCTGCAACTCACACATGTCTACTTTCTGCTTTCCACACTGTAGTCAGTCAGGAAATATTTATGGAAATGAATGAACATATGAAAGCTATAGCCATCACAGAGGTGTACTATAAACCAATGTCACGTTTTTGTAAAGGTCGGAAAGAAAGAACCACCTGGAATCTGACTCATGGTGCTAATGCTGAACTCATTTGGCACAAGCTATTTAGATTCAAAAAGGCCACCCCAAGAGCACTCTCTTTCAGTTTGAGCAGAACTCCTGAAAATCATACCAGCTACCTTTCACTGTGTTCTTAGTATGAGCAGGATACTGGGATAAAGAACACCGGCTTCTTTCATTTAATTCCAACAGCAGTCTGGTGGCTCAGGCACTATTAGGATTTTTTTTGTATCGATAAGGAGACTGAGGGTCAAAGAGGTGATGTCACTTGCCCAGGGTCATAGCACCAGGAAGCAGAAGAGTTAGGCTTTAAATACAGCATGGCTGGTCACTCTGGCTCATGACTTTAATCCCAGAATTTTGGAAGGCAGAGGTGGGAGGATCACTTGAACCCAGGAGTTTGAGACCAGCCTGGGCAACATGACAAGACCCCATCTCTACAAAAAAAAAAAAAAAGAAGAAAAATTAGCTGGGCATGGTGGTGCACGGCTATTGTTCCCACTGCGTGGGCAACTGAGGTATGAGCATTGATTGAGCCTAGGAGTTTGGGGTTAGTGAGCTATGACTGTGCTACTGCACTCCAGCCTGGTTGACAGGGCAAGACACACACACACACACACACACACCCCACCACACACACACCCACACCCCACCACACACACACACCCCACACACCCCAACCACTTTAATCCTTAAGCTACACTGGAAAAATGGCCTGGTTAAGACAACTAGTTGCTCACCTCTGCTTACCCATGGCAACAACAGAAAGCAAGGACCTCAAGAAATGTCTCTTAAGAGTATTTTAGAGTTGCCTGATTCTTCAGTCTCCCAGGAAGAGAGTAGCTATGCAATGTTAATAGTTCTGACTTTAATACCTTTTCTCACAACACCTTCAGCGCCTGTGAAGAAAGACACTACAAAAAGCAAACATACAATCCCATAAATAAAGGGCCACATTTCCCCTTGGCTGAAGCTACCCTACTTTTCTCTTGGACATTTTTCAGGGTTTATTAACTCATTGAGGCCTGCCAGACGCCACATAGTAAATTACTATTTCCATTGACGGGTGAATGCTCTTTACATGGTCAAGAAGGGAAGGCTGCAGGTTGTCAATTTTGGCCCCCTGGCAATTCACCAAGGAAAAATCTCTCGAATGCTCAATCTGCAGGGCATCTCAAAGATTATTCTGTCCATCTATTTATTTTACAAATTCAAGACTAGAGAAAAGGAGACATGTTGTGCCCAAGGTCACACAGCAGGGAAGGAGAAAATGCAGGCTGAAGAAGCTTCTGTCCCTAGCACAGAATGCTATTTGGCTCCAGCTGCAATGGGGGCCTGGGGCTAGGTTCTGGTGTTGTTCAAAAACCACAGCTAACCACGCACTCTGATTCTTTCTCATCCCCAAGCAAGAATGTAACAACCTCTTGTTCCAAAGCACCAGCGAAGAGCAAATTCCAAGGGGTGCTTGGGTGCTGCCAACACAGGAAATGGCAGCTGGGGTGATGGGGAGGGTGCTTGTCTTCATTTTGCTCTAAAATGTTGCAAAGGTTTGAGAGTCAGATAGGTCTGGGCTGGAATCCTACCCTACCTGTCATTTTACCAAGGTGCCACTAGGGGCAAGTGACTTCACCTCTCTCAGCTCAGATTTGTTCTCTGTAAGATGGGAGAATAGTATTATCTGTAGCCAATATCACTGTGTTACAATTAAATGAGACAATGCATGCAAAGCTCTTTGTGTTTCAGCCAGACAGCATACAAATGGTACATTTTTTTTTGCATCATTACTACTATTGTTTCTGTTCAGCGGACTCTTTTAGAATATCTCTTAACACGAAGTTTAAAAGGTGAGTTTAAAAAAATTTTGTTAACTAATGGAGTCTAACATTCTAACACAGGCACTGATAGGTAAAGGTAGGACTTTGGCAAGATCTCATCCCTGTGAATGGGCAAAGTGCTTTTCTTTCTAAAGGTCCCAGAGAAATCAATCCACAGAGCAGTTATATATGTTGAAGTTTCCTTCTGTAGTGCCCTTTTCTCTCTTAGAGACTATTACTTACCAGTATTGTCTCTTCTCACCAGAGTAAGGAGAGGAGAGATGCTATATCTGAATGTCACATCCCTTTTCTACTCCATCATTCCCTGCTTACACTTATGTTTTCTCAAGAACTCCTGCATTTCTCCCTTGTCTTTTGTTATGCCATTTCTTTAAATGTCCTGAGCCACAGACGCAGCATCAATGATAGCCATTACAGAATCCACAGTCACTCACTTCCCTGCCACGCCCTGCTCTGCTGTGAGAGTTGTCACAGTCCTTTGTCAAAAAACATATCTCCTTATTGGCAATGAACTCACTTAGGGGAGGTTTTACAGGCTTCTCACAAAACAAGAATGGCTCTGAACAGTGGCAGCGACGACCAAAATATTGAGGAAAAATGGAGGGAAAGCTTTACCAGGAAACAAGGGCTGTGACTTCAGGGCGTAAAGCCAGTGTTGACAAGGCCTGCCTGATGGCTGTTTATGTCTGGGACCACCCTGGCACTTATTACCATGAAAAGGAGCGGAGAGTGCCTGAGATTGGCAGGGAACACCAAGGAAGAAAGCGGATGCAGGAGTCACGGTCATCTCAGCCGGATGGGGCATTAGGCCGTCCTCCCGTCCCCACTGCCCCCCAACAGTCCAGCCTTTGCAATGCTACAAAGGTCTAAGAAAAGGAACCAAGATTCACATGTCAACTCTTGGAGAGCACAGTCGAAGGCTGCTGTCAATATGAGAACCAAGTAGGTGGCCCTGCATATGCTTAGTAAGGGAGATGGCAGCATCAGGCAGATAAAGGGAGACAACGAGGGGCTCACATCCTCCACTCCCACCCCATCACCCCCAGGAATATGGGGGACAGGACTCTCCCGTTCCCCAACCTTCGATCTCACAATGTAACAACTTCATATTAGAGGGGAAAATAAATTTTAACATTAAATATAGCAGTGTATAAAATTAGTTATGCAAGCTATGAAACCCAAATTAGGGCTCTTTTTGTTCTGCAAGAATGGAAACATTTTACCGTTGTTTTCCCCATCAAGAAAGAAACAAAAACCAAGGAAATCTGCAAATGTAGCACTTGGTGAATTCTATCGTAGCTATGTCCAGGGGTACCCTGGGGAACTGATGACAATAATCACCAGGCAGTGTTACCCCTCATGTGGGTAACAGGGCCCTATTACCCTGTTGATTCCTCATTCCCAGACACATTGCCTGTTTTTGTAGGACTTCTTTTCCCTTTCAAGGTTTACCTGGTGATTATTTGTAACCTGACATCAGCAGAATAATGACGTTCACATTTTTCAGGAAAGAGGCGAAGATAATACAAGGATCCACTCTGTGCCTGCCATGGGATTATTTATGAAAGCCGTCTGGAAGACAGGGAGGGTGGTGGGTGAGAAATTTTTTCCAGAGGTGAGTGAAGTTGTGTCTAAGTAATTGGTGGGAAAGCTATGACTGGTAGGAACAGTAACCGAAGTTTCTTGGTACTCTCAAGGTGGACTGTGATTGAAGGCCTGGACTGGAGAGTTCAAGGCTACCTGGAGATGTCAGTCTGCTAGGAGATGACAGTGCTGGGGCAGACCCACTTGACATGACTTACGCTACTGTCAAAAGCAGTCAGGGGACAGAGCTGGAAAGCTTCAGCCACCTGCAATGCTTCTGTAGAGAAGCGATCCATGTACCTAACCAATGTCTGCCCCTTGGATCTTGTCCTCTTCCCAAAGAACTATCTATGTGTCAACAAGTCACTTAAAAGACACCAGGACACAGTTCATTCAGTTGCTTCCTCCAGTCTTGCTTTCTCTGCCTGTCTGGCCCTTCCTCTGTAAGCTCGATATGAAAGGAGCATCTTTACAGGCCAGCATGTCAGGTAGACTATCCTGAAAATTTTATAACATTTTTGGGAAGCAGCTTATGTAATTAATTTACTTGTGGGTGGATATTAATGCCAACTCCAGAACTAAGATGTGCATACTTGTCTGAGCCTGTATCCAGAGAAATGTATCTCAGCAGCAGGGATAAAGGTCATTTTAACCATTATCGAATTAGATGCTCATCCTCCAATTTAGCATTGCTGTATCGGGAGTTTGGACAGCACACAGTCACTCTCAATATGCATTATTCCAGTCCTTTGTGGCTTTTCTTGTCTCCTCTTCCTGCCTTCCTTTTGGTTAAAAAAAAAAGGCTCAAAAGTACCACTATGAAAGGACACAATGAGAAGTAATAACCACATAAAATGTAAATGGCTCACAACACAGAAGACTTGGCACTGAAAAAGGCTAAAGTTACGTTTGATGGTTTTCTGCAAATTCAAATGATTCCTACACTACTCTGAGATGTATTCAGATGGAAATAGATTGAGGCAGAAGAGTGTAGTAGCTATGAACACGGTGTTAGGACAGTCAGACCTGGTCTGACTGGAGATATCTTTCTGTTATTTTTTGCAGGAGGCTTAACCACTGCAAGCATCTATATTCAGTTCTGTCTAACAGAGATACGAAGTGATGATGCCTACACATCTCAAACTTAACATGTTCGAAACAGAAGTCCTGATCTTCCTCCACAAATCTGTTCTTCCTGTAGGCTTCCCCATTTTAATCGGTGGCAACTCCATCCTTTCACTTCTCCAGTCCATAAAACGGGAGTCATTTTGACCCCTTTCTGACTCTTGCACCCCATAGTCAACTCTCAGCTAATCCTTTGGCACTATCTCAAAAATTCTTCCAAATGCTACCACTCCTTACCACTTCCCTTGTGACCACTGTCATCTGAGCAATGCTTTCTCTCATCTGAGTTACTACAATGGTCTTACCACTTCCATCTGTGTTCCTCCTGTACCCTCTGCTAAATTCAGAAGCCAGAGTCAACCTTTAAAAACAAATTCATGTTCCTACTTGGTGCCTCCACCCACCTTTTCACTGCCAGTCCCTTCCTATCTCACAGTGAAAACAAAAACTCCTTCCAATAGGCTAACCCTCCTTCCTCTACTTGCCCACAGTCTGCCTCCATGTTGGTCTCCCTCAGTTTCATCTGTAATTTCCTATCTTATCATTCACACCCTCTGTTCTAGCCACATTAGTCTCTTTGCTATCACTAAGAGATGCCTAGTGTACTCCCACTTTCAGGCCTTAACCTGTAATACTCTTCTCCTAGATACTCACATGGCTTGCTTTTGTATTTTTCCCCTATCTTTGCTCAAATGTCACTTTCTTAATGGAGACTTCCCTAAACTTCCTTTTAATTAATTTAGTCAAGCTCTAATTTAATTTAATCTAATTCTCACCTACTCTTCTATGCTATCTCCTATCCCTCTTCCCTAATTTATTTTTATCTAAGTCAAATAATACATATTTGACTTTTTTGTTTTGTTTATGATTTGTAGCTTGTCTCCACTCCCCGCTAGAATGTAAGCATAATGAGTTCAAAGGTTTTTTTGTGTTTTTTTCACTCCTATATCCAAAATCCAGAATGGTACCTGGTTTATAAAAAACACTCAAACATTTATGGAATGTACAAATGAATGCATGAAACAAGTGAATAAATAATATCCAATAGAGCCTAGAACCACTTATCTCACAAGAATAAAGATTAAGTAAACATTCTGCACAATGCTCAGTTTATTGTTAGAACCAAATAAATAACGATTGCTGTCTCCTGCCTCTTATATCCATTCAGTCCAAAACTAGCCACATATTCTTGTGGTTTAATATTTAACTCATATCTACAGAACTAAATGCACAGGGGACATCTAAAGGGAACATAATCTGAGAATATCATATAAAACAAGCAGACAAGAGGCAGAAGCTTGGAACTCAGAATACTACACTGCCCTGCAAATGCAAGAAACATTGACAGTGCATTCTTAGCCACTGATCCCACCACATACCCTGAGTGTCATATAATGTTGTTTCCTCTCCCTGAAGATGTCATCTTAGAGTGACATTTTTGTCAGATGGGTGGAAAAATGCATATATATATATATATATATGAGAAACAGAATACAATGAAATGCAATACTCAAGAATGGGTTTTATCCAGGCCAGGTATTTTCTTTCTTCTGGCTGGAAACATCTAAAAGCATAAAAGTGAAGATTCGCTCTTCTATTCCAAAACAATGTGTCTCAGTAATCCTGATCAATTTTTTTAATAAGTTTTCTTTCATTCAGAAAAAGCCTTGCTTTCAAATATAGGATATCCATGACTCTAAAACCAACACTGAGCCCAATATTTTGTAGAGTGAATTTGATAGAATGAAATCATAGCCACCCTCCTGCAAACTCTCTACAGCCAGTCCCCATCAAGTCTACCTCTTATGGAGAGTACTTTTTACCCAAATATTAGGATCAGGCCGTGTCCAGGAAGACCAAATTTTCTTGGCTCAGTAAGACATTTCCTTACAAATGTACTAATTCTCATCATTTTAGGATGGTGTAAAAGTCCAGGGGGAAACTGATCCATTTCAAAACTCTGGCCTGAGGTTGCTGGGTGACCCAGTCCAAATTTGAGTTTCTTTGAAAGCCATTCAAAACCAAGTGAAATGTAAAAAAAGGCCCTATTCAGAAATGCAAATATTCAGCTATCTCTGACTTGTGATAAGTAAAATAAACAAAATCAGGAATCTGGCTAAAAACCCTTGGGAAACATTCAGATTCCAAGGACTCAGTCCCAGGGACTTCAATAAAGCAAAAGAGGGCTGAACTGGCTTCTGCTCATGCTTGTTTCTTTTATGCGTCACAAACCAAAATTCATGTTTCCAGAAGTTTTGAAAGCTCCCCAAGAGAGGCAGTGGAAAAACATGGGGCTTTGGGGTCCATCAGCTCTGGATCCAATAATTACTGACTGTATAATTATTGGGAACCTTTCTTCACTTCCCTGAATCTCAGTTTTCCTATCTGCACGATAGACATCATAAGACCTGTTTTGCAAGGATTATAAGAGGATTGGCAATAATGCATACAAAGGACCTGGTCAAGGCCAGGGCTCACATCAGATGTTTAATAAATGAGGGCCTTTGTTATTATTTTCCACTTCTATTCAAATCCATTTGGCCAATTGCAAATGGGTGCTTTTATGTGCCACATCAGGAAATGTAAGACAATTAATTGTCCATCAGTTGGTAACTACTGAAGTGGATAAAGTCATTCATTCAGAGCAGTGAGCTTTTTGGTGGTGGTGGTGTGTCTTTGTTTAGGGGCAATTTCTCTTTTTTAAAAAAATTTTAATCTATTTATTTATTTATTTAGAGACCAGGTTGTGAGACTGGCTAATTTTTGTATTTTTGGTAGAGATGGGATTTCACCACGTTGCCAAGGCCGGTCTCAAACTCCTGGGCTTAAGCAAACCACCTGCCTTGGGCTTCCCAAAGTGCTGGAATTACAGGCATGAGTCACCATGCCTGGCCGAGATTTCTCATTTTTTAGGGACTCTTTCCTATGCAAAACATTGGCATGTGCTCAATTTATAGCCTAGAATTACCAGTAAGATTACAGTTAGGCAAAAGTCAAAATTCAATTTCTAATTTTAAAGGGCTTTTCACATAGCCAATTGGTAATTTAAGGTTCCAATTAATTCTGAAAGGCAGCATCCACTTTCCTTATGGAAAACCAAGATCTCTTCCACATTGGGCACCAGTGTGTAAGTCTGTTCTTCAATAACTATTTCTGTGGTCTTCCGTCAAATAAAGTCTGGACATTGCAGGGAAAATCCAATGTTTCATTAGAGTGTAGGTCCCACCATAAAATTTCTGAGGTTGATGACAGTGTCATGGGTTTTTCTTTGCCTTTCCTCTACTAATAGATTTCTTCTCCAGTCTCAAAGCTTTGGAGTCACTACTAGTGTTTATGGCCATTGTTAATGACCTTTTTAAAGGAAAATAATTGAGATTGATTTTCCTTCTGGGACCAAGACATATCATCTAAAATGTTTTCTGACCCTCTGATCTCAGAGTTGTGCCTGCCATTTTGAGTGTGTGTTTGTGTGGCATGGGGGTTGGGGTTGGGAAATATACAGCATTTGCCATCTGCTAGAGGAGCAAAGATTTGCAGAGTGGAAAAGGGGAGGTGCGAGGAGGTAGAACTGCAGAAACTTGCTTCCCCAGAAGTTCATGTATAGGAAAGCCAAGTTAATGCCACATATTTGGAAAAGGTGACCCCCTATGTATAGTTTTCTCTCATGGATTTTTAAAAAACCCAGATAAAGTGGAAACATCTGACTGTGAAAACTTGGTGATCTCTACAACATAAGGATTTCACTTCCCTTTGAGGAGGAAGGGAACGATTTTATAACCTCAGACTTCTCTGACTTAACAAATACGGACTTGGTATCAAATATGTCTGGTAAATGCTGATGTTCTACCCCTCTAATGCCCATAGGAATACGGAAAGGGAAATTCTGCTGTGAGAAATTCATAGAACTACCTGGCAGAAAAGGAAGGGTGATATTGCCTCCCAGGGAATATTTGGCAATGTCTGAAGACATTTTTCACTGTCACAACCGAGGGGGTATGCTATTGGCATCTAGTAGGTAGAGGTCAAGGATGCTGATAAGCATCTACAATGTCCCAAACAGTCCCCACAACAAAAAATTATCTGGCCCCAGATGTCAATAGTGCCAATGTTGGGAAACCCTGCTTCATACCTATTCACAATCCATGGAACACTTTATGTACTGCTGTCTTAGTCCCTAATCAGAAATTCTCAGGTATAATGCTCACTAGAATTAATCCTACTTCCAGAAGAGTTCTCAAAAGAGAAACCTGTATACTCAACTCTGACGCTCAAGTCTGACAAATTCCTAGATACTGCTGACCTATTCATATATTCAAATTCTATCACTGATATGGGAAGCTCTGTTTGAAACATAAACTTAAAAAGGAATCTCTATATATGAACTATCAGTGCTATCAGACACTGCTAACATTATGAACACGATGAGGATATAACCCTTGTTTTCTTAGAAATGCCCACCCACATTTATGCTGTTCTTTTAGTTCATTACTCTTGCTAAAGTTGCCATGCAGAATGTCTATTGATCAGTTGGGCACATCTGCACACATTTACAATATCTGCCACCTCTTTTAACCCTCAACCCCACCCTGCAAAATGAGTGATGGTGCTTGTTGATTTGCAGATTCACAGTCCGGTGAGACAAGTTTGAGATCTCATATTTTCAGCTCATCCTTGAAAACCTTTCTTGGATTTGACTGACCTTGATGGCTCCCTGGAATCTCACCTACATTTTACGGGAAATTCAACTCTCCAGAGAGAAGAGCTTTCAGACAGCTACGGGACTTGCAACTATGACTTTCAGCTTTCATTTTTGAATGAGGCTCCAAATGTCTCAATGGTGGCACTATTTCCAGATTTGGGGTAAGCCAATTCTTTGTTGTTGGGGTTGTGCTGTGCATTGTAGACTATTAAGCAGCATTCCTGGCCTCTACCCACTAGATGCCCATAGCACCTGCATCCCCATCGTAACAGCCAAAACTGTCTCCAGACATTGCCAAATGTCCACCAGAGGCTAAAATCACCTCCCAGTTGAGAACTATTGAATTATACTAAGGTTCTCAGAAAGTCCTTCAGCAAGTCCTCAAAACTGAATTGATTCAAATTGACTTGGTGAGGTCAGGTCACACAGAGATTCTTTGTTGATGGGGGTTGTAAAGGGCCTGCTGAACATATGTTCAACGAAGTCAGGGGTTGGGAAACCCCCATCTATAGAAAACGTGCCGTGTACAACGTGAAATCAATTCCCATGCACAACAATGAAGATCCCAATTACAATGAACAAACACGTTCTTCTGAACAGCACTTCCTCCCTGACATCATGTCCATGACCCTGCACCCTGCGGGGGTCTCGGATATGTTATGTCTGATTCAAAGACAACCAAAAAGAAGGAAATAATGATTTCACCAAGAAAGGACACATACCAAGGCAGTAATAGGTAAGTGGGCTAGGCGGGGCTTTTATTAATCTCAAGGAAAACAAACAGCACACATTTTTGGGAAAATGCTTTCATTTTCAAAGGAATCTGGATGTGGACTGGGTAGCAGCTGATTAAAAAAAAGAGGAGTCTGCATATATGGCCAGATATTTACTGGAATTTACTAGGAAGAGATGCAATGAAAGTCTAGATTCCCCTGGGAAAAGGGAAGCAAAAAAATGCACCATTCCTAGAGGCCTTTCAGTTTAGCTGCATGGGTGGGATGGGGAGGAGGGAGGAGGAGAAAAGGCTTAGGAAAGAGAAAATCATGGGAAAAAGCCAATAAAAAAGTAGGAAAGACTCTGTTTCTGCTGAGCTCTGACTGCCACACCCCACTCCCTTTTTTATCACATTACAGTGCAGATCTCAGATTAAAAACAGCTTCCTAGAATGTGTTAGAATTTTTAAAGTTGTGAAATAAATCCAGATCTACTCTTTACTTTCTTGTGAAGGAAAAAACACACTCTGAATATATTTGTTTCTTTAAGAAATTTTATAAAGTAACTTATTTTGAAAAATTTCCAACTTACAGAAAGATTGCAAGAACATCACAAAGATCTCCCTTATCCCCTCATCCTGAGTCCCCAATTGCCAACATTTCACCACATTTACTCCTCCCACCTCTCTCTCTATAAGCTATTATCATTTTGTCTTTCCCTGAACAATTTGAGAGTAATTTAGAGACATAACATCCCATCATCTCTAAAACTCTGTTTCCTCAAATCAAGGACACTCTTTACATAAATACCACACAACTCTCTAAGTCAGGATATCATCATTACTAATACAACAGCACTAAATAATCCTATGTCTTTCTTTTTAATGATTCCCTTCTACCAGTTAGCTCTTTACTTCCATATTTCTGGGCTACTGTGATAAGGAGTTCAGCACCTGAGCAGCTGAGCTCATGCATTCATTTCAACGTTGTTGATAGTATGCCTAGTTTGAGAGAGGCACCCAGTTTGAACTGTGGATTTCATTAGGCAGAAGGAAATTAAGGTATGGGGCAATTAAATAAATGATTGGGGAAACAGGTTTTTCACTTAAAATGTGTTGGCTCTGTCTATATTTCTTCTTCTGTCCTAGCTAAGAAAAAGGAAGCAAACACAGTCTGCTTTTTCCCTGTTGTATTTCCCTCTGTTCATCTTACCAAGTTCCCAAAACATAACTGTTTTATTATTCACCTGCCACATGGACTAAAGAATACAGAGGTAGCTGTGAGAATGAGGGGTGATGAGAGGAAGAGGATGCAAGAACAGAGTTCAAGGTGGTTGACTGTCCTACGAATGGGAATGAACAAGACTCAGCATTGCTAAGAGTTCAGCTCCTATGGCTTAACTTTAGCTCAATAAATAGTTAGGAAGACGTTCCAATGCATTGAATACGCTTTATTTCAACCAGAGAGTTATTATGGTGAGATCACATTTTAGTAAATTTTATCATTTTTCATAATTCACTTGTAAGTGCTACAGCATCTTACTTTCTACTAGAAACCTCATCACCATGAACATCTGTAAAGTCACCTGACTGTCTCTAATAAAATCTATCATCCTGACTATCTATATAGCTACTAAATAAAAAAAACCTTAGATTTATTACCTCAAGTTATTCCATTTCTACTAAAAATGCCAGAGATAGCACCCAATATGTGCTTGATACTGGTTGCTTTTTTCTTAAAATCTTCTGAAAACCCCAAATCTTGCTCTTTTACTTGGTTTAAGACAATTTTCTTATATTCATTCCTGATTTTCTTTGCTTATCCCCTAAGCAAAACTTGTAAATGGCTCAATTAGTTTCAGAACATTTCAAATATTAATAGTTACACTCTGGGATAACATAAAATCCTACATTGTAGACATACCCTTTCCACTCAGGTTACATTTTACCATTTCATCAACTAAACAATGAGATGAGGGGATTATATCTTGGCTTAAACCAGTAGCTTAAAATTCAGAAAATCCGAAGTTCAAATCCTGGTTCAGCCACTTCCCAGCAGTGAGACCTAGAGACCACGACTGAGCAGTGAGATCCACTAAGCGACTTCTCTGGTGGTGCTGACTTCATCAAGTAGAGAGGATTAAGTTAGACAAATGTGGGTGAATTGTTTAGCATAACTCTGAGCACAAAGTAATGTTCCAAAATGTAAGTGGTTGTTATAATAAAAAAAAAAATCAAAGTCCTCCCTATAATTATGGGAGGAAACACATTGTGTGAAAAATTAAGTGGGGAAAAATATCTGCTCTTTTGTGGATAACTGAAGCTATCAATTCATTCACTTTCTGAGATATTTCAGAAGACAATGGCTTAGGGAGAATCATTTGAACTATTTCTCATTTTAGTGGATAGACAACCTGAGAGTGAGCATAATAGATTAATCAGTGCTTCTAAAAACAGACCATCTGTCAGATTATAATTTAATTCAGGATGTTGCCCTAAAGTGAGGGGAAAACACTCTATCTGGCCACTGAGAAAGAGAACTGATGACAATTATCAGTCAATTTGCAGTCAATGTTGTTGCATAAATTTAAATTTCTCGGGGCCCTCAGTATAGAGTAAAAATGTGTATCAATAAGAGTTGTTTTTTTTTTTTTTTTTTAACACTGTGGACATTAAGTTTTGCAAAATTAAACGACCACATTTACAGTCATGGAGGAGAGACATTGCCTCAACTCAGTTTCTTCTGATGTGTCTTTGAAACAGAGCCCTGCAAAGCTCATCTGCTCAACCTTCACCTACTGGGTTCAATGAATATGAAAAGCTACCTTCCTGAAACTTTTCCTTCAAAGAGGGAACGATCTCCTGGAATTCAAGCTTCTACAAGGTCGCTACCTGGTGTTTTCCACTTTTGCCTTCTCCTAAAAAGCATCAATCAAGCCTTGCCCTTTCAACCCACTGAACACATAAACATGCTTTCTCCTTAACTGAACTTATGGCCACGATGAACTTGAACTCTGAGATGCACAGAGGAGAGTTTGTTTTAACAGCTGCTTTTACAATGAAGCCCTGGAGTTACTACTCTCAAGACCCCTGGTTCTGATAGGCCGTCTTTTCACTGTCCTCTGCATTTTTCTAATGCCCAGCTGTCAAGGAACACCCACTGAAGTTTTCCAAAACAAAGGCACAAAACACAAGAAAGGCAAGAGAATGCTAATCACTGGATGCATGGGCATCCTATGGGGGGACCCCTTACATGTGGAATAGGGTTTTTCTCCCCAATTTATTTTCATAAATTTATTGATTTCTTTGCTAGTTTATTATTAATTGTTAGAGATGTCCTGTTGCCTGAGGTTACCCTGTCCAATGTGGTAGCCACCAGCGACAGGGAGCTATTTAGAGTAATTAAAAAATTACATTAAAAATGCAGTTTCCTTGTCACTTAACCATGTTTCAAGTGCTCAGTATTAACCATATGTGACTAGTGGCTTCCATAAAGGAAGGCAAAATAGAGAACATTTACATCACTGCAGAAAGCTACTAGATTCTTTTGGCCAAGGCATAAGCTCTTTCTCATAAGAGAAAGGGGATGCAGATCTTGCTAAGAGCGATGCATTTCTGGGTTCAGCCTTCATGAATCATCTTCCATACTACCCCTGGACATGCCTTCCCTGGCTGCCAATTTTCTATTTTATAAATTTCGGGAAAGAGAGGTTATGGTTGTTAAAACCATTCATGACGATGATCCCACTTGAGAGAAAACAACAGCAACAAGCAAAGAAGACGGTGCGGAGATCCGCACATTCCACATCTTTTAATTGGTACCCATTAAATAACAAAGGGAAAAAGTACCCTCAGACCACAACTCTCCACCTTGTGTGGAGGCCAAGGACCCAGCAGGGAGAAGGCAGAAGGTTAGGTTCTCCACTCATCCTGGCTCTTAGACCACTGAACTCACATTTGGGTTCTAATGGAATGGTCATTGGAAGCATATTCTCCGATAGGAGGTTTTTAAAAGTTCTGTGCCATCAGCCAGGCAGCATCTGTCACTTAAAATGACTGGCCAGTTGCACATTTAAAAGCAAAGATAAAATTGCTAATTTATACTTACTGAATAAACATCAATCAGCAGTATCCATGAAGGTACCTACCCTATTAGCAAGTTGTATTTTTATTTTGATGGCGGTGGTGAAGCTGCCAGGAAAACCAAAGTATCAGTTCTTTAATTACATGTGTTTAGTATTCATTTAATACTAAAATTTCTCCTGCTCCCTTAGAATAAAGAGCTCTAACTTGTTCACTGCTGTATCCTTAGCACCTGGAACAGTCCCTGGCCTACAGTAGGCACTTAGAAAGCATTTGTTAAAAATTGAATTTTTTTTTTTTAAAGAAACAACCCAGAGTTTTTTTTTTATTCTGCCCCAACCCCCAACCCCTGGCATTAAAATAAATCTTCCTCAACTGCCATCACTAATCGCCAGGATTCCCTCCTAGCCAATTATGCTTGGACTCAACCTCTACCTCCCACTTCACATTCCAAAGTTTCCATTTCTTTCCATTCCAGAAGGGCAACTCCACAACCGGAGTGAGGGAGGGGACCTGGACTCCTCCTCAGAGTCCAGTAACACTCCTAACCCTGCTCCCCCAACCTGTGGACTTTTTAAATCCATGAAAATAGAACCTGTCAAGCTACCACAAAATAGCATCAGAAGGCAGGATCAGTCTTTCATAGGCATACAATCTCTGTAAATACTGAAAAAAGATTATTAAAAGCCTGCTAAGTTTTGTCTCCAGCGAAATAGATGCAGGCAAGTATTCTGATTGTTCTGAACACATTAGAGATGAGTGCTACACAGAACTAAGGTAAACCTTCTAAATTCATATGTCATAACACTTTGTTCCGCAAAAAACTCTGTTATTTTTTATACTCCATACTGATACAGCCAAATAATGTGGCTCTTCTTTTTTAAAGATGCTAGCAATATGTTTAAACATGTCTTCATTGTAGTAAAACTATATTTATAAAAAATACATATGCATTTAATGTGATATTCCTTATAGTCAAAATCTTGATATCATCCTCCTAATCTGGCTAAAAATGTATCCGTAAAATGAAAGAGAGGAATATTTTGCCATTCCCTAAACAACAGCTGTTTCAAGCTTTTGTAATTGCTGGTTATGGGAATTTACCAACAACAGGAATGAATTTGGATTTTCTTTTGCTGGAATCAAATGGACAATGTCATAATTAGCTAAATAATGTTGAGGCTAAATGAAGTTTGAGTTTTAGGCACATCCTTTATGGAATATAAACAGGAACCTAAAAGTTCATTCTGAACATAGGTTGTTTCTTTCTGCCAAAACGAGATTAATAGTCAGTACCCTAACAACAACGTCCTATCACTGAAGTAGATTATCTGCTAGTCAAATGGGTTCTTAACAGCACCTCCCTCATGGGTTAAAACAAGAGGGTTAATGTGATGTGTATTTGCTTAATTTGGCTTGTTACACAGTAAACACACAGCAAACGTTAGCTATTGTTATCTTCATTTCCTTTGGAGAAGTTATCTTATTTCTCACCTTATTAAAAATAAACTCTAACTCATATAGGGACCCTCCTTACCTTGGTCCTTTCACCCATGAATACCATAATAACCTATACTGCAAAAAGGAGGCTCAGGAGAAGGATGAGGTATCAACAGGCCTCCGGGTTATTTTTACGATTTAGATATTTTTTTTTGAAAAGGGTAGGCTCTCTTGAAATTTCCAAGGTAGTTGTTGTAGTATTTTATTTTCCTTTAATAAGAAATGCTTTCTGAAATGTATTGCAGTGAACAAATAACACAATTGACAAATGCTGTAAGCCTTTTACAGTTATCTGAACACAGAGAATAAAGTATAATCAAATTTATGCACATTAGGTTTGCTTTTTCCTGTACCTAGCTGTCTCTTATGTGTTCAGAACCATTTCTTCCAATCACCATTTTTTTGTCTTCTGGCTGTATTTTATCATTATCTACAAATTCAATAAATGGAGTATGCATATTTCATAGTTGAGACTCAATAACTCAGGACAACAGTATTAGAAAATAAAAAATACCCAACAAAATGTTAAGCCTCATATATTTTTGTTTATAAATCTAAGCATCATTTCCAACTCAGAAATATGTTTTTAAAGTATCCCTTTAAAATACATACTTGAAGCTGTCTAATTACACAAAGCTAGATACTTGGCTCCTCAGATTTGAGGGAGGGGTTGTACAGGTTGGAGGGAATTTACAAAATTAAAATGTATCTTTTTAAAACCAAAAGAAACATGTACATTCATTTCTAATCCACAGAGCCTACTTGCCTTTACAGTCTGCTGATAAACACTGATTTTTAAAACATTGTATATAAAATTAAATAACATGAAAAAATAAATATGCTTTATTATATAACACATAGAAATCTGTACTGCTCAAAATATTCAGAAAATTCTAGGTGTGGCTGCTTAAAACTGTGTTTAGAAAATATGGTAGTGATATTTACAATCTTCATTTCTTCTACGGAGAGAAGCAGTGAGGTTATAAAATACTGATATCAAACATTTTCTCTTCCTACCTACAGAAGCTGCAAACTTTAATATGAAAATGAGGTAGACAAAAATTCATAAGTTAGCCAGGCAGAAACAAAAGCACAATTCCTTCGTGAGCTCATAAATTCTCACTACTTGGGTCGACAAGCATTGTTCCAATGCACCTAAAGCAAGGCTCAGACAACATTTTTAGGTTTGTCATGAAAAACCCAAACAAGCAATTTCTCCTAAGGAGAAGCACAGTTTCCAAGGTGATCAGCAAGCAGGTTGACAGGGCAAGGCACAAAGGAACACCGAAGACCCATCTTGGATACATGCTATCACCTAGCAGACTTTTAATCTGTGATTATCTAGATGAATTAGCTTTCTCTAGAATGCTCTGGATTTTTAGCCTACTTTCTGCTGTGGTTTGACAGTATAAAAATCTCTTTCCAATTTACTCCTCTAGTCATAGGACATTATGCATTGACTACTTAGTCTCCTCCCGGGACTGACTGCAGGAGTCGACTGAAAGGCATGTGAGTTTAAGAACCTTATTTCAGGCTGGGCGTGGTGACTCATGTCTGTAATCTCAGAACTTTGTGAGGCCAAGGCAGCAGATCGCCTGAAGTTACGAGTTTGAAACCAGCCTGGCCAACATGGCGAAACCCCGTCTCTACTAAAAACACAAAAATTAGCCAGGCATGGTGGTGGGCACCTATAATCCCAGCTACTTGGGAGGCTGAGGCACGAGAATCGCTTGAACCCAGGAGGAGGAGGTTGCAGTGAGCCGAGATCACACCACTGCACTCCAGCCTGGGCAACAGAGCAAGACTCTGTCTCAAAAAAAAAGAACCTTATTTCAAAAACAAACATTACCAAAAAAAGAGTCCAAAGGCCCATTTTAGAAAGGATAGAAAAGGTTGAATTTCTGGAGGATATTTCTCACCATCATGATTCTTAAATCTGCAATGACTTGAGCCAGAACCAATGGCTGATCTAAGATGGGGACTTAAACCCTAGGTTCACAGAAGCTTCATTTTAGGGACGCTGGAAGCTATATTAATAGTGATTTGGGGTTTCTTTCCTAAATACT
>NW_026652384.1:66053-93443 GCF_009828535.3 Hylobates moloch | reverse complement strand
CTCCTCACTTCCCAGACGGTGGGATTGGGTAGAGGCACTCCTCAATTCCCAGATGGCGACATTGCCGGGCAGAGGTGTTCCTCACTTCCCAGATGGTACGTGGGCAGGGCAGAGGCATTCCTCGCTTCCCAGATGGTGGGGTGGCCAGGCAGAGGCGCTCCTCACTTCCCAGACGGTAGGCCTGCCCGACAGAGGCGCTCCTGACCTCCCAGATGCGCGGCTGCTGGGCTGGGGCCTCCTTACTTCCCAGATGGTGCCGTGGCTGGGCAGGGGTGCTCTTCACTTCCCAGATTGTGAGGCGGCTGGGCAGAGGCGCTCCTCACTTCCCAGGCGGTGGGGTGGAGGGTGGTGGGGAGTGCCGGCAGAGGTGCTCCTCACCTCCCAGATGGGGCGGTGGCCAGGCAGAGGCCCTCCTCTCTTCCCAGACGGTGGGGCGGCTGGGCAGAGATGCTCCTCACTTCCCAGATGGTGCAGGGACCAGGCAGAGATGCTCCTCAGGTCTCGATCTCTTGACCTCCTGATCCGCCCGCCTGGGCCTCCCAAAGTGCTGGATTACAGGCGTGATGGCTCACGCCTGCCCTGCCGTGTCTTCTTTCTCCTAAGCAGCTGTTTTTGTCTCCTGGATTTTGATGTTCTACTTAACACCCTCATGTTCTTACGCATGTTGCCCTGCTGGAGGCATCCTTCTCTTTGGAAAGCCTGACCCACCAACAGTGCCTCAGGA
This sequence comes from Hylobates moloch, assembly GCF_009828535.3. Taxonomy (NCBI): domain Eukaryota; kingdom Metazoa; phylum Chordata; class Mammalia; order Primates; family Hylobatidae; genus Hylobates; species Hylobates moloch. Next base: position 92,719 of record NW_026652384.1, on the reverse strand, counting down.
GATAGACAGGGAAGCTTAGCCGGTGGGGGCCCCTCGTCTCTATCCCACCTCAGTGTCAGGGGAGGGGTCGGTTGCAGCTGCAGCGGTGGCCCTGACAGTTTTCTTTTGCGGGAACTGCGGGACCCGTGGCCGACAGCTCTGGGTGGAGAAGAGCTACTTGATGCAAGAGCTGCAGGATCCCTGCGGTGCATGTCCTCCCCCACCATCAGCAAGCCTGGAGAGCTGGGCAGGTGGTCTTTACCCAGTACCTTCAAGGCCGCCTTCTCTGGCCACAGGGCGCAGCCCGGAACTGGTGCAGGGAGCACTGTTGGAACTGGGTCAGGCTTCCCAAAGGGAAGGATGCCTCCGGCAGGGCTGTGTGAACTGGCAACTCCATGGCCCTTGGAGTGGAAACTCACTGCATGCACCTGGGCCTTGTCAGTCTGGTTGTTTTCTGTCAAGCTCTTCAGACGGACACTTCCCTCCAAGGGCCTGGGATTATACCAGGAGGAAGTGAGGTTTCCCTGAGTCTCCAGGGGCCTGGAGGTGGAGGCTGCTTCCCCATTGCTACAGGGGCCCCTTTTATTGTCTTCCTGCCCCTGGGTCTCTACCTGGTCTTTCACCTGCGTTGCTTCTTTGGGCTCTTCTGTCCTCACCTCCATCTTCGGGAGCCTGGCTGGGATCACCTGCTCATCTAATGAAGGAAGTCGGAGGTTAAATTTGCCTCTGAGACGAGGGATCCTCACGGGGCTGACGTGTCCAAACATCATGGAGTTGTGAGCAGACAGCACGGGTTTCTTCCTTGAGTGGGGGCTCCAGACCACAGAAGGCAGGACCCTCAGTGGGGTGCCCGTGTTCTGAGGGAGAGGACACAGCCTCACAGGGGCGCGGTCCCACCTGGCTGGAAAAGAAGGCCCAACATGTTTCCGAGGGTTGAAGAGGAATCGGAAACAGCCCAAGGGTCCCGGGGCAGGCACAGGTGCAGCAGGCACAGGTGCAGCAGGCACAGGTGCAGGAGCCACAGGGTGAGCCTGGCCAGCTGGGAGGGCCTCACGGACAAGACGAGCAGGTTGCTGATGCTGTGGCTGGGACCTGCTGGGGAAGCCGGAACACCTTACTCTTAGACCAAAACGTTGACACTGGAGTTGCAGGGACCTGCGGCTGAAGCAGAAACAACATACGCTTATACGAGGATGTTGCCGACGGCATAGCCAGGACATGCGGTGGAACCAGGAACGAAATATGCTTAGAAGAGAACGTTGGTGATGGCGTGGCTGGGAGCTGCGGCGGGAGCAGGAACAACTTACTCTTAGACCAGAACGTTGACACTGGAGTTGCAGGGACCTGCTTCTGAAGCAGTAACAACATACGCTTATTTGAGAATGTTGCCGATGGTGTAGCCAGGACCTGCGGCGGAACCAGGAACAAAATACGCTTAGTGAGTTGCCCATTTTCAGTGAGTTGTGCACAGACAAAACTAAGGGTCAGAAGCGGAGAGGATACTCCTAAGTCACCCACATCTCTGTGGCCGGGTGTGCAGTGGGCACCTGGGAGATTATGACATCACCATGGGGCTGGTGACAGAGCCAGGGTGTGGACGAATGAGCAGGAGCCTAGCAAGGGTGCCTACAAGAGGAGTCAAAGGGCAAAAGGCGAGGCCCCTCCACTGGTCCAGCTGGACTCTCTAGCCTCAGGGACGTCCCGCTCCTGGGGGCAGGTGTGTGGCCCTGGATGGCCCCCCCCTGTGGCGCTGTGGAGGGTGCGGGGCTGATCTGCCAGAGCCCTTCCCGCCTGGCATCTGGCCCAGGCACTGGCTGACACCCAGTGGCCCTGTCTTGGCCAGCCCTGTCCCCCGGGTTACAAGGCCAGAACCTGGAAGCAGAGCGCAGGACCAGCCAGATCCCACCAGGCTCCCCTGGGGCCTCTCCAGTGCCTCTGTGCCGCCTGGAGCCAGGCCCGCCTTCTCCATGGCCTCCGTGGCCTTGAGGGCCACCAGGCTCGCTGCGCAGGCTTCCAAGGAGAGGACGGGGTGTCCTGACCTGACTGGATGCTGCCCCTTACCACATCCCTTCCTGGCAGGCAGAGTCTCCACTTCTTTTTACAAATTTGCCTGAGACTGTTCCTTAGATCATCCAGGTGGTCATGGTCCAGCCAGGCTTTGAACACAGGTTGTGCGATTCCACAGCTGGTGCTCTGGCCTGTGTGCCTCCTGATCATGGATACAGCATGTATTCTTATTTTTTCCTGTAGTCCGGGGGTACTTAGCATGGTGGCATGTCTGTAATAAGCACATGCACACCTAGAAGGAGGTCTTCACTTCAACATATAAGTTGACCGTGGCCCACTCTGGGCTCCAGTCCTCTGCAAAGATGTAGGGCAGGGACTACCAGTTGCCAGCCCAGCACCATTCCACATTGCTCTTCTAATGGAGCCTTTCAGCCCAGATGTTCTTTCTCGTCTGGTGGGTTCTCTCTCGTCTCGCCCAAGTATGTAAAGATTATGTTCTAGATCAGCTTTGGTCTATCCTAAAAGAAATTCGCCAGTGGATTATACCATATAGATAGAAGTCAGTTTCTCTGGTCTTCCTAGAACGTGTCTAGAAAGCAAGTACATTATTTACAAGTTAATAGCGGATCAATGTATTGGATTAAAATATGACCAACGTAATTTGGTTATTGTGAGCATGCCAGCTCGGTCCACTCTTCACCACACTTTATGATACCCTAAATATAACTCTAGATTTTCTTATGCCCAAGAGAAGGACATACTCTTGGGTGTCTGGACTAGGGAAACAGGTATGAAAAACCATTTGGCCAGTCTACATCTTTTTATTGGAGAATTGAAACCATCTATATTCAAATATATTATTAAAAGACAAAAAAAAAGAAATAGTCTTGCTGAATGTAATTAAGGCTTTAGATCTAGCATCTAGTTTATAAGAAACACAGGAGTTAGCAGAACGAGTTAAAAGTCCATCATGAGACAGTACACTGATAAATCCAGAAGATGGGATCACTGGCCTCCTTTTCACCAAATTCATAGCATGAAAACAAAGGAGGTGCTTAAGATTAGAACAGAGTTAAGAGGGCCGGGCGCGGTGGCTCACGCCTGTAATCCCAGCACTTTGGGAGGCCGAGACGGGCGGATCACGAGGTGAGGAGATTGAAACCATCCTGGCTAACACGGTGAAACCCCGTCTCTACTAAAAATACAAAAAATTAGCCGGGCCAGGTGGCGGGCGCCTGTAGTCCCAGCTACTCAGGAGGCTGAGGCAGGAGAATGGCATGAACCCTGGGGGGCGGAGCCTGCAGTGAGCCAAGATGGCGCCACTGCACTCCAGCCTGGGCGACAGCAAGACTCTGTCTCAAAAAAAAAAAAAAGAAGAAGGGAGTTAAGAGATATAACGATCAAATGTATGTAACATGTGGATCTTAATTGGCTCGTGGTTCCAATACACCATCTGTAAGAGACATTTTGGGACAACTGGAAACATTTTAGGATGGAAACAAGGCCTTAGGAATTATTTTAATTATGTCACATGTCATAATGGCATTGTGGTTAAGGAGAAGAATGTTCTTATTTTTTAAAGATGAATATTGAATAAGTTAGGAGTGAAAACTCATGATGTTTGAATTTCCTAATGATTTGCTTCTAATGAACAGAATATAGCAAAAGGGGTGGAATGTCACTGTTATGGTTTGGCTGTGTCGCTACCCAAATCTCACCTTGAATTGTAATAATCCCTACATGTCAAGGATGAAGGCAGGTGGAGATAATTGAATCATGGGGGTGGTGTCTTCCATATTGTTCTTGTGGTAGTGAATAAGCCACATAAGATTTGATGGTTTATAAATGGGAGTTCCCCTGCACAAACTCTCTTGCTTGCCACCATGTAAGACGTGACTTCGCTCCTCATTCACCTTCTGCCATGATTATGAGGCCTCCCTATCTATATGGAACTGTGAGTCAATTAAACCTCTTTCATTTATAAATTACCCAGTCTCAGGTATGTCTTTATTAGCAGTGTGAGAACAGGCTAATACAGTCACCTCTGAGATTAGGTTATAAAAGGCTGTGACTTCCATCTTGCTGTCATTTTCTTTCAGGCTCTTTCCACTTGCTTACTCTGAGGAAGCAAGTTGCCATGCCATGAACTGCCCTATGTAGAGATCCAAGGGACTGAGGGCAGCTTCCTGGCCAACAGCCCCAAATTCTGCCAATGACCATGGGGTGAGCTTAGAAGCAGATCCCTCTCCAGTCAGCCTAGAAATGACTACAGTGCTGGCCACCGTCTGATTGTAGTCTACGTAGTCTGTGACCTTTCAGGGTCTCTAAACCATACCTGGATTCCTGATCCACAGATACCATGAGATAGTAAATGTGTGTTGTAAGCTGCTAAGTTTCAGGGTGATTTGCTATTCAGCAATAGATAACGAATATACCATTATATAGGTAGCTAATTTAACTAATCTACTATTAAGGGGCATTAGGTTATTTCTAAGACTTTGCTATTGAAAAGAATGCTACAATGCACTTCTATTAGTCCTGTTATATTTTAAGGAAATTATTTTTAAGTTACACTTAAAAATTTATGATTTTTAGAATTAACAAATTGCCCATTGCAGAGGTGGAGAACACTTTTTTTTTTTTTTTTTTTGAGATGGAGTCTTGCTCTATCACCCAGGCTGGAATGCAGTGGAGCTATCTTGGCTCACCGCAACCTTCGCCTCCCAGATTCAAGTCACTCTTCTGTGTCAGCCTCCCGAGAAGCTGGGATTACAGGCACGCACCATCACACCAGGCTAATTTTTGTATTTTTAGTAGAGACAGGGTTTCGCCACATTGGCCAGGCTGGTCTTGAACTCCTGACCTCACGTGATATGATTGTCTTGGCCTCCCAAAGTGATTACAGGTATGAGCCACCACACGTGGCCCCAGAGGTGGAGAACACTTTTGCAAATACCGGCTACTACCAATTTTTTCATCATTCAATAGATGAAAAAAATTCTCATTGATCTTTTAATGTATATTTCATTGATTATGAAATAAATTGGGTGTAATTCATTTGCTTGTCATTTCCTTTAAATTTTCTAAAACGGCCTGTGTCTTTTCACCATATTTCTTTCTTTTTCCTTTTATTCTCATTCTTTCTCTTTCTTTCTTATTTTGACTGTTATTTTTCTTCAGCAAACACTTTTTTTAAAAGCAAGTTGTTTATCTTTGTAAATGGAAATAATGCCTTAATCTGGCAAATGTGTGGAGAACATTTTTCTCCCAGTTTAGAATTTATCTTTGGACTTTGTTTATGGATTTCTTAATTTTTTCATATACATATATTTTATTTTTATATGGTTAAACTTTTAACTTTTCTTCCTTATAACTTCTGAGTTTTACATAATTTCTAAAAAGAGTTCTTACTCAAAGATGCTGCCAATGAGAATGATGATGGTGATGCCAGAGGGAGGAAGAGAGGAAGAGGATGATAAATACTTGCTTTATATAATAGATTATGTGTCAGTTACTGTTCTATGAACTTTGTGCATATTTCACTTAATCCCTGAATTACCCTGTAAGGGAAGTACCATTATAACCCCAACTGACAAACGAGGAAACTGAGGTCTAGAGAGAAGTAAGTTAACTTGTCTAGATTTTAGAGGCTGTGCTCTTTACCACCATGCACTTGCAAAGGTGTTTTTGATGCCGTTCCTCGTGGGTTTTATGCCAACACAGAGCACTTTGGTCTTTGTGACCGCAAAGCCAACTCCATTTCTTGGGTGCCAGGGGTAATTATAATGCTTTTTCATGACCAAAGAAGTCTTTTATTGCATAGAAAAATGGAGCCATAAATGATTTAGCACACACAAGGAGGCAGAAATGGAAATCGTTGCTGAAAACCAGCTCTTATCTGAGCGACGAATTGGGGCTGGAACAAGAAGCGTGGCCTTTCAGAATTGCTCACATCCTATACCAATTAAGTGTTTGGGGAAGCCGACAATGGCTTCCTGATGTGGAAATCACTTTGAAACATGTAGGCTGGTAGTTAAAGCCATTAGTTCCTCTTGGGCTTCAAGGACAACTACAAAGAAAATATTTTGTAAATTGTGTAAGAAGCATGGATTTGGCAACCCCTGGGTTAGCCCGAACTGGTCAGGCAATTGCTTTTAACACTATTTCCTAAATGGACTAATACCTGGTGGGGAGAGAGAAAACAAACCTCACTTCAGAAAGACAACTTAGGGCTTCTTAAAAGCTGCAGGTCTCTCTGCCTCAGACAACCACTGAGAGAAGGGCTAGGCTCTTGGACAAAGAGTTTTCATTTCAGTCTCAAGATCGAGGGGATGCAAATAAGCCCAGCACTTCTTGCCTGACCTTTCCTTGTTGAAAAGCTCCTGCATCATTCTCAGCAAACTATCGCAAGGATAAAAAACCAAACACCACATGTTCTCACTCATAGGCGGGAATTGAACAATGAGACCACATGGACACAGGGTGGGGAACATCACACACCGGGGCCTGTCGTGGGGCAGGGGGATGGGGGAGGGATAGCATTAGGAGAAATACCTAATGTAAATGATAAGTTAATGGGTGCAGCACACCAACATGGCACATGTATACATATGTAACAAACCTGCACGTTGTGCACATGTACCCTAGAACTTAAAGTATAATAATTAAAAAAAAAAAAAAGCTTCTGCAGAAAGCCCAGTAGGACACCCAGGCAGGCATTTCTACATGCCTTGAAGTCATATTGAAAGCTGAGATACAAAAAGCAAGAGAATAGGAGGCAAGTCGAAGTCACTAACTGGAAAATTGCTTTATCTCGAGTTCTCAGGGGCCTATGGCTCTTAACCAGTGGCAGCTAATACGAAATATAGTTGAGCACTCACCGGAAATGTTCCAGTCGGGACTAATTTTCTTTCTTTCTCTGCTTGCTCTTGTGAAGCAAGGTTATAAATTTTCTCTTCTTTCTGTGAGGAAGCTTGCTAGTGTGAAAAGGCAGTGTGGCAAGAATGAGGAGGTGTCGGCTGTAGTCTTGGCACTGCGCTTTAACTACTTTAATGTCCTGGACACAGCTGCTTTGAATCACACCTACACTGAGCTGTTAAGACCCTGGGTTTGAGAGCTGACTCTCTTACCCTTTGATTCCCTCATCTTTAAAATGGGAATAAAAATAGCAGCTCCCTCAAAGAGCTATCATGAGGGTTCCACGAGAGGCCACGTGCAAACCATTTACAAAGCTCCTGGCATGTTTCAGCTCAGGGTGAATGGTGCCCTCCAGAGTTGTGCAGAGGATCAGTTCTGGCCTGTCACATACTGCATTGGTCTAGGTTAGGGTTCCTCCAGAGAAACAGAACTGACAGAATAGATATAAATGGAGATAGATCTATCTCTAGGTTCATCTCTCTCTCTATCTATATCTATCATCTATCTATCTATCTATCTATCTATCTATCTATCTATCTATCATCTATCTATCATCATCTATCTTCTATCTAATGTATCTATATCTCTATCTGTCTATCTATTATATCGATGGAGAGAGAGAGAGAGAAAGCGAGACTTTAAAGAATTGGCTTATGTGACTGTGGGCGCTGAGAAGTCCAAAATCTGCATGGCAGATGAGCAGGTTGGCACCTCAGTGAAGAACTGGCATTGCAGCTAGAGTCTAATAGCAGTCTGAAGACAGAACTCCTTCTTTCTTTGGGGACATCCATCTTTTTCTCTTAAGACCTTCAATTGACAGGACGAGGCCCACCGACATGATGGAGGGTAATATGCTTTCCTCAAAGAGTACCGATTCAAATGTTAATCACATCTAAAAAATGCCTTCACAGCAACATCTAGACTGGTGTTTGACCCAAAACTGGATACTATGGCCTATTCAAGTTGACACGTAAAATTAACCATTACACATAGTAAGTGTTCTTCTATGGTCTAAATGTTCATGTCCCCCCAGTATTTGTATGTTGAAATACTTACTCCCTGAGGTGATGAGATTAGAAGATGGGGTTTTTGGAAGGTGATTAAGTCATAGGGGTAGAGCCCTCACGAATGGGATTAATGACCTTTTGAATGATGCTTGAAAGAGACCTCTCATTCCTGCCATGTGAGGTTAGAATGAGAAGACAGCTGTCTATGAGAAAGCAGACCCTCACCTGACATTGACTGTGCTGACACATTGATCTTGGACTTTCCAGCCTCCAGAGCTGTGAGAAATAAATTTCTACTTTATGTTTTTCTTTTTTTTTTTGGAGACGGAGCCCAGGCTGGAGTGCAGCAGCGTGATCTCGGCCCACTGCAACCTCTGCCTCCCGGGTTCAAGTGATTCTCCTGCCTCAGCCTCCTGAGTAGCTGGGATTACAGGTGCCCGCCACCACGCCCGGATGATTTCTGTATTTTTAGTAGAGACGGGGTTTCACCATGTTGGTCAGGCTGGTCTTGAACTCCTGACCTTGTGATCCACCCATCTCGGCCTCTCAAAGTGCTGGGGTTACAGGCGTGAGCCACAGCACCTGGCCAATTCCTATTGTTTATAAGCCACCCTATCTTATTATAGTAGCCTGAACAGACCAAGCCATGGTCAATAAATGTAGTTAATATTCTTCTTATGGTATAGTTATTATTTCTGTTGTTGCTGATCTATCCATATGCCCTTTTAGGCCCCTTTTAGTCTTGATATCTTCTGTTGAACAACATGCATCTGCATTTAGGGAAAGGAAACAGAAAGAACTGAAGTATTATGCAAGCAAATGGAATCTGAGAAGGATATAAACAGGAAAATCCAGTTTTCTCAACGCTTGGTCATGGAGTTGAGATGAAAGTTGGGCCAACACCTTCTCCATAATAACCTTTCCCAAACTAAAACACAGATAATATGTAGCATTTATGTATTACATAAACTTCAAATAGCTAAGAGATATTGAGTACTTATTATATACCAACCAGTGTTCTGAATGTTTTAATCAACACAATGAGCTTCACAGCAACCATACGATGCGGGTGCCGGTGCCAATATGTTCCATCTCACTGATGAGGAAGGTGAGTCCAGGGAGTGTAGGGATCTTGTCCAAAGTCATACAACTAGGGAGGAGGGGGACCCAAATAAGCCACTGTGTCCTGTTCTAGAGCCTGTAGGTCTTGACCACACGTCCAGCATGCAAAAAATTGTAGTGCAAAAGCAATGGGATGAGGGACATTGCCACTGTCTAGAGACTCCACTGCTGTGTGGCAAGGACACTGTAAAGGTGAGTCTCTCTAGTGTGCATAAAGGTCTCTTGGAGAGCCTGTGAAAAACGTGGATTCTCAGGTCCCACCCCTAGAGAGACTGATTAAGGCTGGGGTATGTCCAGGATCCACCTGGGATCCCACTAAGTCTCCTGCTTTTGCCCTGGTCATGCTGGGGCTCAGAAGGCTCTCAGAGGTGCATCCATTCTGTGGAATTGTGAAGCTGAGCAATAAGCACTGAAGAAATATCCTGGCTCACTAAGAAAGATGAAGACAGCACTGCGACCAAGTATGCCCATGGAAGCTTCTATACCCAATAATGGCTCATGTACTAAAAGTCTGTCGTAAGAGAGGTCTTATGAGCCTTGACAAAGTCATGAGAGACATCCAGAATTCAGTGGACCATTACCTAGCACTATAAGAATTCTATGTCCTAAAGTTCAAAAGTCTTTGGATCAAAGCAGAAAGAGATTTATATACAACAGCCACATACAAAATCAATCAAGCAATAAAATGGCTGCAGACTTTTGAATGTAGACAGAAAAAGTAGGCAATACATGGAATATGAATCCAGGAACGTGGGCTACGGGAACATCCCTCGCTTGTAGTTAAGGGTCATTGACGTAAAGTCCAGTGTGGCTTGCTGGGGATTTGGACAGACCAGCATCTGGTCCTTACGTGTTTGCAGAAGGGGGAGTAGACAGAATAACGGCCTCCCAAGGATATCCATGTCCTCATCTCCAAAACCTGTGTACGTGCCTTTATATTACCCTACATGGCAAAAGAGACTATGCAGATGTGATTAAGTTAATGACCTTGAGATGGGAAGATGATCCTGGGGTACCCGGCAGGCCCAGTGGAATCACAAGGGTCCTTACAAGAGAAAGACAAATGAGTAAAAGCCAGAGAAAGGTGACATGATGATGGAAACAGAAGTCAGAGACAGAGGGAAATTTGAAGATACTATACTCCTGGCTTTGCAGATAGAGGAAGGGGTTATTAGTCAAAGAATGCAGGCAGACTTTAGAAGCTGGGAAGGGCAAGAAAACAGACTCTCCACCTAGAACCTCCAGAGGGAACGCAGCCCTGCTGATCCATTTTAAATATCTGCCCTCCAAAACTGTAAGATAATAAATATGTGTTGTTTAAAGACACATAGATTTGAAGTAATCTGCTGCAACAACATAGGAAACCAATATAGAAGGCTTCCCTCAAATTTACATGGGATGATCTCATAGTTTCCTTAGTTGGAGTAAAAAGAATTTCCCTGGTTGTCTTCCACCCCAGACCTGTGCCCAAGGTAACCTCTGGCTCTACAATAGGTGTATAAGCACAGAACTTTTATTCATGCCAAGAGTGAGATCTGAGACATAAAAATCTTCAAAGACATCAGAAACATTAAGAAGAATATGTTAGAACTTAGTAGTTTATATTGCCATGATGTTAAAAATTTGAACTTTTAGGGTGGCAGCTTATAATGCCAGTTTAAAACGTGTCATTGAGTACTTGATTTAGATTTGTGATTTTAAGTCAAAACTATACTACATTAATTTTCTATTTTGGAATAGTTTAAAGAACTGTAATCCATTGATTTACATAATATTCATATTCTATATATGTGTGTGTTTATACACACACACACACACACACACACACACATATGGTTCAAGCAATTCTCCTGCCTCAGCCTCCCAAGTAGCTGGGATTACAGGTGCCCACCACCACGCCCAGCTAATTTTTGTATTTTTAGTAGAGACAGACTTTCACCATGTTGGCCAGGCTGGTCTCCAACTCCTAACCTCAGGTGATCTGCCCGCCTCAGCCTCCCAAAGTGCTTGGATTACAAGTGTGAGCCAACGCGCCCGGCCTAAATCATTTAAGTATTCAGAAAGGTTTGCTGAGTGAGATAACTGAAGGACTAAGACAGAAATATAATCTGTTAAATGTACAAATGTGATATAAAATATTTCAAGCCTTTTAATTAAGTCACAAATGAGACAAACATTAGTCGAAAGGTTTTTTTTAAAGTAATTGAAGAAAACTAGGCTAGTACATAAATAAAATGATAGAATTTGTAAGTTTGAATCAAAAGTTTAAGGAACAACTAGGCTTCTGAACTTGTAAATGTAATAAGCTGAATATCAATTCTTTTTTACACCTAATGCCATCCTTGACCACGCTGTGACATCTCACATCAGTGGCCTATAAGGCATTTGATCCTAAGTCCAAACCAAGTGGCAGGATGCAAGTCACATATGACGATGTACATTTCTGTGCAAAGTCACTTTTTCTTTCCCATTGTAATTGGATGCCCTTCTTTTTTTTTTTGAGATGGAGTCTTGCTCTGTTGCCCAGGCTGGAGTGCAGTGGTGCGATCTCGGCTCACCGCAAGCTCCGCCTCCCGGGTTCACGCCATTCTCCTGCCTCAGCCTCTCCGAGGAGCTGGGACTACAGGCACCCGCCACCATGCCCGGCTAATTTTTTTGTATTTTTTTAGTAGAGACGGGGTTTCACTGTGGTCTCGATCTCCTGACCTCGTGATCCGCCCGCCTCGGCCTCCCAAAGTGCTGGGATTACAAGCGTGAGCCACCGCGCCCGGCCTTGGATGCCCTTCTTATTAGCACTTTGAATATTTGTTCCTTTTGTTCCTACTGGAAATCACTGGGGTGAATAATGTTGTAAAACCGGTTGATTGCCTACCTGGCAGACAAACATGCCCCTAGAGCTACAGCAAAAATTGCCTTCAAAACTTTTTTGGAAAAATCAGTATTTGATATTTAAAAGAAAAAGTAATATTCATGGAAAAAGACTAACTTCCTGGTCTGGAGTTCTTGTTTAAAAGATGGGGCTTCATTATGTGATCCAGGCCGGAGTGCAGTGGCACAATCATGGCTCACTATAGCCACTAAATCCTGAGCTCAGGCAATCCTCCCAGTTTAGCCTCCCAAGTAGCTAGGACTACAGGCACGTGCCACCACACCTGGCTAATATTTTTTAACTTATTTGTAGAGACGGTCTTTCTATCTTGCCCAGGCTGGTCTCAAACTCCTGGCCACAAGCAGTCCTCCTACCTGGGATTATAAGCCTGAGCCACTGCATTCTGAGATGCATCTCGGAGTTATTCTTCATTTTGAGGTACATATTCGAGGGGAGCAGTATCATCTTTTTAGGGCTTAGGACTTCTAAGGATCATAAGCCGCTTTGCAAAATCACCTCTAAGATAGCACTTGCTTGGGCAGCACATATACTAAAACTAGAGTTGTACACGGAAGATTAGTGTGGCCCCTGTGCAAGGATGACACACGAATTCGTGAAGTGGTCCATATTAAAAAATTAAAATAAAATAAAATAAGCAGAGTATCAGTACAATGGTCCAGGCATAATAGAGCAAGACCTCTCCCGCCATCTGTTGGTGATAGGTGGTTTCCCATACTCACTGAGGTTAGTGGCAGGCTTTCATGGGAACCCACGGCTTTGCTCACAGCTATGAAGTCTGTAAAGAAGAAATGTCTGACCACCCTATTTAAAACAGCAACATGCTCACCCCATGACATCTGGCATTCCCAATTCCTTTTCCCTATTTTATCTCTCTCTCTGATACTTCTCACCTTCTGACACACTAGGTTTTGCTTGCTATTTTTCACTTCTGTACCAATCAGAGCATAAAGAAAAATCAACACGCCAAGGCAAAGGGAACCATGGCATCTTTGCACACGCTGGGGTATGAAAGTTCTTGGTGCTCAGGGAATGCCATCCCAGGCTATGATGGTAGATGACCGACCATCATGGACAATATGGTCAGATTTATTACTGGAAAGTAATTGCAGGGTGGTTTAGCTGTTGATTTGCTTGTTTTCTCTCTCTTCTGTCACTGCCAAAATGTAAGCTCCAATGGGAAAGAGATTTTTGCAGCTTTTGTTCACTATTTGTGGCAGAAGCAACTAATTTCCTCAGTAACAATTCTCTCCTTCTTCCTTATAGTAACAGACCACCACCTCCACTTAGTATGAGCTGGGCATGTGGTTGCCAGGTGGAAAGTACATTTCCCAACCTCACTTGCAGCTAGGTGTGGCTATGCCAATAAAATATTTCCAATATGTTGTAAATAAAAATTATGCTTTACCTTTCCTTTCTTGCCTTCAAACAATTGCTCCCTTCCTGCAGGCTGGATGCAGACCTTGCGAGGAGGAACCATATGAGGACAATGGCTTTGAGAATGGCCAAGATACAAAACAGAAGGATCTTTGTCCTCTGATGTTATGGAGCAGAGTCACCTACCAGTCCCAGAGTGCCCGCTACCTCTGGAGAGCAAGTAAGAGAAATAAAAGTCTACCTTATTTTGGAATCTCTTTGTTACAGCCTCTGTTATGGACTGAATTTTGTCCCCAGTCCTTACCCCCAAATTCCTATATTGAAGCCCTAACCCTAATGTGACTGTATTTGGAGATGCCTGTAAGAAGGTCATGAAGGTTAAGCGAGGTCAGAAGGGCAGGGCTCTAATCCGATAGAAATGGTGACCTTGTTAAGAGGAGGAAGAGACAGCAGAAATCTCCATCTCTTTTTCTCTGCACATACACACAAAGCAGAGGCAATGTGAGGACACAGGGAAAAGAGGCCTGTTTATAAGCCAGAAAGAAAGGACTCCCCAGAAACCAACCCTGAAAGCACCTTGATCTTGGACTTCTAGCCTCCAGAATTGTGAGAGAATAAATTTCTGTTGTTGATACCACCCTGTATGTGGTATTCTGCTAAGGCAGCCCGAGCAAACTCATGCTGTCTCTTGGCCATGACCTTAACTGAAACTGCTGCACCCGGGCCTGAGATGAGTGCCTAAAAATTAGTAGATATGCAATGAGTATTACTTGGTTAAATAAATAAAATGCAAAGACAATATTTGATTTGTGCTACACAAATATAAATGGTTACCGGACTCTCACAGATTGTACATCTGTCTATTTATCCACCCACCCATTCATCATTTTGTCACCCTGGTTGTGTTTACGACGAAAATAAAGTCTCATCTTTGAACTCAGTTACAGTTTCCTTCACTCCCACAGCCATCCCAAATCTATCAGTTGTCAGCTCCTATTAATTTTACCACCTGTATCTCTCTATAGTAGTTTTTTTCCCTACCATTACAATGATCACCACTCCAGGTCTCATTTGTCTCTTACTTACTCTATAAATGCTTCCAATACTTTCTCTCTTCAATCTCTGTATTTGATCTATTGCAGAGACTTGTAATTGCCTCTTTCAAATTCATTTTGCTTTCTTTCCTAGGAACAGATGCCTCATTTTATTTTCTGTGGCAACGCACTGTGTGAAACAACCCCATTTCTCCACTACTCCTACAGCCACATGACTAAATTCTGGCTAAGGAGATATAAGTAAAATTTGTTAGGTAAGGTTTCTGAAAAACCTCTTTAAAAGAACAATACAGAACTGAAAATATGCCACTTTCTACCCTTTCCCCTACTCCTATTTTTTTTTTTTTTTTCCTGTCACCTGGAAATTTGGGAGTGATTGCTGGAGCTCTAGCAGCCATACTGAAATACGCAAGAATGAAGAGAGGAGAAAGAGAAATGAACTCTGTCCCTGATGAAGTCGTGGAACTGCCATGCTAGTTCTGGATTGCCTACCTCCCACATAACAATGAAATATACTTTTACATAACAATGAAATACACTTTTTTTTTTTTTTTTTGAGATGGAGTCTCGCTCTGTCACCCAGGCTGGAGTGCAGTGGTGCAATGTCAGCTCACTGCAAGCTCTGCCTCCCGGGTTTACGCCATTCTCCTGCCTCAGCCCCCCGAGTAGCTGGGACTACAGGCGCCCGCCACCACGCCCGGCTAATTTTTTTGTATTTTTAGTAGAGACGGGGTTTCACCGTGTTAGCCAGGATGGTCTCCATCTCCTGACCTCGTGATCCACACGCCTTGGCCTCCCAAAGTGCTGGGATTACAAGCGTGAGCCACCGTGCCCGACCTGAAATACACTTTTAAATATGTAAGCCATTGCAGTCAGATCTCTAATTAGCTGCTGAACACAATTCCTGACTGATTAGGGAGCCCATGCCTTCAATGCTGTCAGTTTAAGCTTGCTGATGCACATATTGAGGGCAGCTGTTTTGCTAGCACTGCTGCAGGGCTTAAAGGGATATGAGAAAACACTTTATCCTGGAAGGTAAGGGGGAGGACAATCAATAGCCTCATTTTACACATGAAAAAACTAAGGCTCAAGATCATACAGTTAGTAAACACCAGAGAAAGGAAGAGAACTGAGGCCTCAAATGATGCTGAGTGATGGCAAGGGGTGGGATTTTGGCGTAAGCTCTGGGATTTGGAGATTGTACACAGGCACAAGCATGTGTTCACACACACACACACACACACACACACAATGGGAATTTGAGTGCATGCCTGCTTTTTTCATGTCTCCATCCCATCTCCCCTTTTCTCTTCTGGGAACCATCTCTTTCTCACTTGAAGCTGTTGATCACCTGACTCTAGAATGGTACAGGATCCCAGGCCCCTTGATATTGTGATTGGTCCAGAAGTGGTCATGTGACCCAATCAGAGCCAGATTTCTTTGGGAGACGACTACTTAGTCACTGTGTGTGAACTTGAGCCTATTTGTAACTCTAAGGCTCTGTCTCCTTACCACCAAATGAAGGTTAGTCTATTACCTGGTGTATTTTGTGGTTGTGAGGATGAGGTGAAACAATAAAAGTAAAAGGCCTGGCATATGGTGGCTGTTCGATGATCATTTGCTTCTAGTAGACATGTTTAAAAAGCTCTCTTTTTTCCCTGGACACCATACAGGGTAGGAACTACACACAAAATGAACAATGAAGCACCCAAAGCCCACCTAAATATTTTGTTTTGTTTGCTGATTTGTTTCCCAAGAGGGGTAAGTTCTCAGTTTCCAGAAGAACCACTTTAATTGACTTGCATGATGAAAAGACAGATCTTATGGACAAGCCCTATCCCTATCTGTCTCTAGAATGGCAATTGTAGTAAATGAAATAAATAAAATCTTCACTTCTTCTCCATCTGGAAACTAGAGACATTTTTACTCCAACTTGAATCAAGAGTCCAGAAACTATGTGAAACACAAATGGTTTGGGTGTGGTGATGTATTTATTCATAATATAGTTTCAGAACACATTAATAATGGAGAATAACACTTATTCATATACTGAATATAACTTTTCCTGGAGCACTCTAGAGCTTGCTTGGAGTTGGAGAATACTGCCAGGCTTTTCCTAATCTCTTTGGTCTTTGGAAGTGGGCAGGGTTTCTCAAACCAAGTGTCTCCCATGGGCCACTGGCAAGGCTTCCCTTCATAGTTTGGAAGGGCAGAAAGACCATGGCTTCAGCACTTCCATTTTGGAAAGAAGTAACAAAAAAGTGAATTAATGAGCGATTGGAAAGACTCAAAGCATTTTGTACTCCACAGTTCATTTCTTCACACAAACGTCCATTACTGCAGCGGCCATGAAAACTTGCAGGGTGTTAGGCTCATGGCCTGAAGAGAAGTCACATCAGCAGCCAATGTTTTCATGCAAAAGGCAATCGTGATGATTCAGAACCTGGTTCTGAACTTCTCCAGGTGTGCTCGTGAGCTGAAGGTCACGCCCATTCTGTGCATCCTCTGTCTTTCTACTGGTAAACTTGGATGTCATTTTAGAGTATCTTGGCAAAATGGTGAGAAGATCTCACTTTCCCAATATCACTCTGTAATGAAGCTGCTTGGGGGATCCTCCATTTGATTGTAGAGAGACCAAGGCACCGAGGGCTGAAGCAATGAATATTAACAACACTAACAACAATAAGGACAAAGTCCAAGTCTCTTCCAAAACGGGCATATCCAAAAATAAGGGTAAAGAGCTGGTCTTATTGCATCCAAGTGATTCTGTGCACTGGAAATTGTCCTTCTGTTCCTCCCTTTCATTAAAAGTGTTTATATTTCTGAGTCAGATGATCATTTAAATACATACAATATTAGCACCAAGGCAGCATATTTTTTCCCAGAGATCACATGAAACTGAATACATATTTAACATAGTTAATAGTTGGTACAATCTGTGACATCACTAACATACTTATTGGCTGATACTTGCCTAGAAATGCCAAAAATACCTTTTATACAACTCTTATAGCACCTTGATGATGGCTGGATTGTTTTAAAAAAATTCATTTTAAAAAAGTCACAATAAAACATTTACAGATGAAAAGTAAACAATAGTGTACCGTGATAATGAAGGATCACTTTGTCATATTACTACATGCAAAGGCAGTCATAATAGAATCATTTTACGTACAAAAATATTACATCACAATAAATAATTTCAAACATAAATATTAAACTTTACATCATTAGGATAGCCCACATATATACATATACACATATATGTGCATATATGTATGTGTATATATGTATATATGTTTATGTACACACATTTACACACACAAGCATACAAGTCACACATAAACACACACACACACACACACGCACCCAAATTAAGGTGGAGGTATTGCATTACTATCCTTCATCCATCCCATAATAGCTTCCTCTTCAAAGCACCTGAAATAAACAAACCAGAAAATATAAACCTTCTGCCTCAAATGCCATAAGCTAAGAATAGGCAACTGATACATTTTTACATGTAGAATTTAAAATTAACATTATTTTCTCTAGATTTTATTTTTATTTTTTCTGAGTCACAGTCTCACTGTCACCAAGGCTGGAGTGCAGTGGCATGATCATGGCTCACTGCAGCCTTGATCTCCTGGGCAAGCAATCCTCTCATCTCAGCCTCCCAAGTAGCTGGGTCTACAGGTGCACACCACCATGCCCAGCTAATTAAAAAAATTTTTTTCTTTTTTTTGCAGAAATGGAAGTCTCACTATGTTGCCCAGGCTGGTCTCAAAATCCTGGACTCAAGTAATCCTCCTGCCTCAGCCTCCCAAAGTGCTGGGATTATAGGCATGAACCACCACGCTGGCCCTAGATTTTAAAAGTAGTGTTTGTTTGCTGTAAGAAACACAGAAGTTTCAGGGAAGTAATATAGAATAAAATTTAAAAACCCATTAGCATGAAATCCCTGCACCTGAGATAACCGCTCTTCATATATTGGTATTTTGGTATTTCCTTCTAGTCTTTTTTCTATAAATATGTTTATATATGTAAATATTGCATATATGTGCTATATAAAATTTATCTTCATAGATACAAAATATATACAGTACATATACAATGGTGATCTCTAGTGGATACCTGCTGATTTTTGCATGCCTCCATCCCATCTCCCCCTTTCTGATAACAAAATGCCTTCTTGTCCTTTGAGAACCATCCCTCTTCCAGCTGAAGCTGTCAATCACCTGACTCTAGGTGGATACATGATCTCAGATCCTTGGATGTTGTGATTTGTTCAAAAGTGACCATTTGACCTAACCAGAGCTAAACAGAGTTATTTTGCAGAATGCATGCTAGGGGATGAGTGTTCACTTGAATCATAAGTTGGAAGAATGATGTAATCCTAGAGCTTCCCAGGACCATGGTGTGGGGGGGCAATGATCTGCCTGAGAATGAAGTCATTTAAGAGGCAATTATTGCTGATTGATGAAGAAAGAAAGAGTACTGATGACTGAACTTCTGGATCTAGCCATGCCTGAAGCTAGCATACTTCTTGGATATCTCAGTTACTTAAGATGATAAATTTCCTTCATTTCCATAGCTCCTTATAACAGAAGTAATCCTAAATGGCAAATAGGCACTCTTGTATCAGGATCTTCAAGAGCCTTACACAGTAATGGGCTACTGGAAGCTTGAGGGAAGATGCAGGAGGGTCACATGAATTGGTTGAGCTCATCCCTTGTAGCTGAAGACACTGGGATGATGAAAAGAGTGACCAGTTCCGTCTTTTACTCAGCAGAAGAATCACTTTCTGGCATAACGTACATAGGTCAGGGATTGCCGAACTTTAATATGCATGACTCCTGTGGACTTTGTTAAAATGCAGATTCTGATTTCACAGGTATAGGGTGAGGCCTGACATTGTGCATTTCTAATAAGTTCCTAGGTAAAGCTGATCATGCTGATTCTTGGACCACACTATGAGTAACAGGGGTGTGGCACAGCGGAGTGATTAAGAGCACTGGCTTTAGTGTAGGACACTCTGAGTTCTGCCAAGGGAATTTATCATTACCTTTTAATTTTTTTTTTTTTTTTGAGACAGAGTCTTACTCTGTCACCCAGGCTGGAGTGCAGTGGCGTGGTCTTGGCTGACTGCAACCTCTGCCTCCCAGATTAAAGCGATTCTCCTGCCTCAGGCTCCCAAGTAGCTAGGACCACAGGTATGTGCCAACACACTCAGCTAAATTTTGAATTTATAGTAGAGATGGGGTTTCGCCATGTTGGCCAGACTGGTCTCGAACTCCTGACCTCAAGTGATCTGCCTGCCACAGCTTCACAAAGTGCTGGAATTACAGGCATGAGCCACCATGCCCAGCCTCATCATGATCTTAAGCAAGTTACTTAATTGTTGCGGGCCTCAGCTTCCTCATATGTAAAACAGCAGCTCCTCTAAACAGTTTTGTTGTGAGGATTCAATGAAATATTGCTCAACAAATGCCATTGTGGTTTTACTATTACATTCTTGGGAAGTATTGCTCAAAGGATGAGCTGTGATTCCCTTGCATTAGAATTCTCTGCATTAAAATTACAGGTCCCTGAATCCACCAGAGACCTAATGAAGCAGGACCCCTAGAGATGAGGCCCAATAAGCAGCATTTTAAATAAGCTCTGCAAACAGCTGGTACCAATCCTATTGAAACAATTTCTAAATATCGAAGAAGAGATATTCCTTCCTAACTCGTTCTATGAAACCTCTATCATCCTGATACCAATACCTGGTAAAGACACAACAAAAAAAGACAACTACAGACTAATCTCCCTGATGAACACTGACATGAAAATCCTCAACAAAATACTAGCAAACTGAATCCAGCAACATACCAAAAAGATAACCTACCATGATCAAGTGGACTTTATTCTTGGGAGGCAAGGGTCATTCAACGTATGCAAATCAATAAATGTGATTCACCACACAAACAATTAAAAACAAAAACAATATGACCATATCAATAGATGCAGAAAAAGCATTTGATAAAATCCAACATCCCTTCATGATAAAAACGTACAAGGCATAAGACATCAAAAGAACATATCTCAAAATAATAAAAGCCATCTCTAACAAACCCACAGCCAATATCATACTTAATAGGCAAAAGTTCGAAGCATTCCCCCTAAGAATTGGAACAAGGCAAGGACGTGTACTCTCACCAGTCCTATTCAACACAGTATTGGAAATCTTAGCCAGAGCAATCAGGCAAGAAAAAGAAAGAAAATACATCAAAACAGGAAAAAAGGAAGTCAAATTATCTTCCTTCACTGACAATATGATTCTATACAGAGAAAACCCTACGTATTCCACCAAAAGATTCCTAGACCTGAAAAATGACTTCAGTAAATTTTCAGGGTGCAAAATAAATGTACAAAAATCAGAAGCATTTCTACACACAAATAACATTCAAGCTGAGAACCAAATCAAGAATGCAATCCAATTTACAATCACCACAAAAAGAATAAAATACCTAGGAATACATCTAACCAAGCAGGTAAAAGAGCTCTACAAGGAGAATTATAAACATTGCTTAAGGAAATCATAGATGACACAAATAGAAAAATGTTCCATGCTCATCTATTGGAAGAATCAATAGCATTAAAATGTCCATACTGCCCAAAGAAATACACAGATTCAACAAAATTCCTATCAAATTACCAATGTTATTCTTTACAGTGTTAGAAGAACTATTCTAAAATTGATATGGAACCAAAGCAGAGTCTAAAAGTGAAAGCAATCCTAAGCAAAAAGAACGAAGCCAGAGGTATCATATTACCAGACTTCAAACTCTACTCTAAGGCAGTAAACTAAAGGTAACCAAAACAGCATGGTACTGGTACTAAAATAGACACATAAATTGATGGAACAGAATAAGGAACCCAGAAATAAAGCTATGCGTCTATAACCAACTGGACTTCAACATAGTCAACAAAAATAAACAATGGGGAAAGCATACCCTATAATAAACGGTGCTGGAAAAACTGGCTAACTATACACAGAAGAATGAAATGGAACTCTTACCTCTTACCATACACAAAAAATAACTCAGGATACATTAAAGACTTAAATGTAAGACTTCAAACCATAAAAATTCTAGAAGAAAACCCAGGAAATACTCTTCTGAACATTGGCCTAGGCAAACAAATTATGACTAAGTCCTCAAAAGCAAATGCAACAAAACAAAAATTGATAATGGAGATCTAACTAAATTAAAGAGCTTCTGTACATCAAAAGAAACTATCAACAGAATAAACGGACAACCTACAGAATAGGAGAAAACATTTTATTTTTATTTTTAATTTTTTTTGAGACGGAGTCTCACTCTGTCGCCCAGGCTGGAGTGCAGTGGCGCAATCTCGGCTCACTGCAAGCTCCGCCTCCCGGGTTCACGCCATTCTCCTGCCTCAGCCTCTCCGAGTAGCTGGGACTACAGGCGCCCGCCACCACGCCCGGCTAATTTTTTGTATTTTTAGTAGAGACGGGGTTTCACCGTGGTCTCGATCTCTTGACCTCGTGATCTGCCCGCCTCGGCCTCCCAAAGTGCTGGGATTACAAGCGTGAGCCACCGCGCCCGGCCGAGAAAACATTTTTAACCTATACATTTGATAAAGGAATAATATCCAGAATCTATAAGGAACTTAAGTAAATCAACAAGAAAAAAACAAACAACCTTATTAAAAAGTGGGCAAACGACATGGACAGACACTTCTCAAAAGAAAACACACAAACAGCCAACAAATATAACAAAAAATGCTGAACATCACTAATCATCACAGAAATGCAAGTCAAAACCACACTGTGATAACATCTCATGCCAATCAGAATGGCTATTCTTAAAAAGTAAAAGGATAACAGATATTGGTGAGATTGCAGAGAAAAATGGAATACACTGTTGGTGGGACTGTAAATTATTTCAACCTCTGTGAAAAGCAGTTTGGAGATTTCTTAAAGAACTAAAAACAGAACTACCATTTGACCCAGCAATCCATTACTGGGTATATATCAAAAAGAAAATAAATCATTCAACCAAAGAGACACCTGCACTCACACGTTTATTGCAGCACTATTCACAATAGCAAACGTGGAATCAACCTAGGTGCCCATTAATGGTGGACTGGATTTTTAAAATGTGGTCTGTATACATGATGAAATACTATGCAGCCATAAAAAATAATAAAACCATGTCCTTTGCAGCAATATGGATGCAGCTGGAGGCCATTTTCCTAAGTGAATTAACACAGAAACAAAAAATCAAATACCATATGCTCTTGCTTATAAGTGAGAGTGGAACACTGGGTACACATGGACATAAAGATTGAAATAATGGACACTAGTGACTCCAAAAGGGAGGAGGAAGGGAAGGGAGAACTATTTATTGGATACTACTTTCACTATCTGGGTGATGGGTCCAAACGAAGCCTACATCTCAACACACTTTATCAGTGTAACAAACTTGCACATGTACCTCCTGAATCTAAAATCTAAAAGCAAATAAATAAATAGGCCAGCTCTGTAGAGGGGAACCCATGTCTAATGGCAGAGAACTGATGGCTTCAGTCACGTGAGGACGGAGGAGCAGGAGATAAAAAAGGTAGAGCAGTATTGGGTCAGCTTCAAGATGCTTAACTGTAATGCTGCCTGATCCTCCCACATTTACTCATATAGGCTACAGAAAAAAAAAGACAGACAGACAGACAGACAGACATAGGACTACTTACCTTAGCTATAAAACTCGCACCTCCAGGCCAGTACCAGAGGATGGAGTGCATTTCCCACAGTAACCACCGCATTTCCCTATGACTCGGGTACCATCCTGCAAGGAGATGCATCATGTTAGCCTACCTGCTTGGTTAATGCTTTTAGGGCCTGCACTGGCTTTTTGGGAAAATGTTCTTATACAGACAGTAAGCAGGCCTTCTGAACTGACGTGAAGCCCAACATACTCACCATGGTCTAAAGCAGGGGCTGGCAAACTTCAGCCTGTGAGCCAAATCCAGCCCACCACCTGTTTCTGTATGGCTTGCAAGCTAAGGATGATTTCTATGTTTTTAAATAATTGAGAAAAAGTAAACCAAAAATAATATTTCTTAACACATAAAATCATATGAATTTCAAATTTCAGTGTCTATTAATAAAGTTTTATTGGAATATAGCCACATTCATTAATTTACCTGATGTCTATAGCTGCTTTCATGCTGCAGATAAAGAACTGAGTCTCAGCTTCATACTGCTTCTTGGTGCACAACAAATCACAGTGACACTGTTTTAATTTGAGAGTGTTTTGAGTGATGTGTGTATTGCTGGATCATTACAACTTATGTGCTTATTACCAGTGTATACCATTATGACAAATCAAGAAAAGAAGAGAAAGGTAGACTTTGAATGTTGCACTTTTAAGATACAATGGCATATGGATTATTTTGTTATCAAATTTAGATGACAAAGCATTGTGATTATTATGAAATGACACTATAGCTGTGCTAAAAGAATACAATATATACCATCATCAAACCAAATACTCATCACAATATTCCCAACTCACAGAAAAACAATGGTCAAAAATTTAGAAAATTTAAAATGGAATATCTCACCATAGCATAATCCCTTCACAAAAAATAAAAAACATGAAAATGAGTAAGTTTCCAAGTTGCTCATTTGTTAGCCAAGCAAGGAAAACAATTTACCAATGGTGAGTTCATTAAATCCTGTTTAACAGCAACATCTGAAGAAATATGTCCAGAGAAAATAAACTTAACTACCCTTTTGGCAAGGACTATTGCTTGAAAAGCTAATAACATTGGGAACCACATTAATAGTCAACTAAAAAAACAAAGCAGATTATTTTGAGTGGTTTTCACTGGCTCTTGATGGGTCCACACATATTACTGATGTTATTCAGGTGTTATCATTTCTTTGAGGAGAAAATGCCCAGTCTGAAGTGACTAAAGAATTAGACTCTTTGAAGAGTCTCGTGGAACTAGTGGAATAGTGGAATAATTTGTGGAATAATGGAATAGTTTATGGAACAAGTAGAGGTGAGAATATTTCAAAAAGGTTGGGAAAGAACTACAGAACAAATGAAGTGGAATCTGCTAAGATGTGTTGACAACTGATGGTAGTACAAATATGTGTGGAGCATAAAAAGCTTTAATTGGACAAATTTACAAAGCTTGTGAAACTGTTAGATGTTTAAAGCCTATGGTTATTCACCGTATTATTCATTTGTGGGTACTTTGTGGAAAATATTTGACCTATCAAGTGCTATAGAACTAGTAGTGTCAATAGTGGACTTTATTTTCTACCACGGACTTACCCATCCTCTATTTTGTGAATTTTTTGTCAGAACTGAAAGCTCAATACCTTGACTTGTCCTACTACACAGCAATTTGATGGCTTAGCAGTGGGGTAAAGTTTTATTTTGATTTTTGAGCTCAGGGTCAAGATTAAAATTTTTTGAACTACAACTGCTCTCAATCACTGTAATTCAACACTTAATGGCTCTGAATATTAGCTTTTGCTTCAGAGTTGATCATGTTTCTTAATGGATTGTACCTAAAATTACAAGGCAAAACTGTTCTTATAGGCAAAACTTATAATGTTATAAAGTAATTTCATTGATAACACTGTTTGCATCACAAGTAAGGTTAGATTGTTTTAAACACTTCCCATGCTGTCAAAAGTTAAAACAGGAAATGACTTCTCTATTACACACAAATTTAAAGTGTATGTAGTTTCTGAGCTTAAACTGCAGTTCCAGCATCGTTTTTCAGACTTTGATATAAATGCAAAGGAAATCTTTATATGTCAAAATCCATTTAACTAGCAATTGAGGAGCTTCTATCTCATTTTCAATTGCAAGTGATTCATATGCAATGTAGTGACATGCTAAAAGGCAACTATCAAGAGAAAACTCTAATAGAATTCTATACGTGCCTGCCAAGCCATGAATATGCTTAATTAACATTATATGGTTATGGATAGATATCAGTGTTTGGCAATATCAATGCATGTAGAAAGGCATTTAGAAAGATTGAAATACATAATATCTCATTTCAGGTCAGCATTAACAGATAAACATTTACCATCTATTTTGATAATAGAGAACACTAATTAAGCTAAATATTTTCCTCCCCCAATAGCCCATTCATCTCCTCAGGTGATCTGTATTAGAAAAAGCTATACTCACTTATTATGATTGTATTTTGAATTTGACCAATAAAAAAACTTTGTGCAAATTTGTTTTCTCTCTCGACATACAAATGTATCATTGATTTTGCCTCTTGGCCCTTCAAGACTAAAATCTTTACTATCTGGCACTTTGTAGACAAAGTACGCCAACTCCGAGTCTAAAGACCTCCGCTCCATAGAGTCTGTCTTTGCCTCTGCAGATTCATCTGGTACCACGCTGTACTCAACACATGCATTTCTTTTGGTTGTTCTTCTGATATGTCCCCTACATTACAAGGCCTTTGCATGTGCCATTCTCTCTGATTGGAGTTCTCCTCTCTCTCCCTCTTTGTGCATACTGTACCACGTCAACTTTGGCCTGGTAAATTCTTTAGAACTCAGTTCAAAGCCCATTTATTCTGAGAAACCTTCCTGACCTGGTTATCTGCTGCAAAGCACCCTGTAATTGGGTAATTCTTTCTCTAACATCTGTCTTCCTACTGGAATGTCAGCTCCATTATGAGAAGACCAAAATCTTGTTAAAACCTGGGAGTATCCAGAACCTACCACAGTGTGTGGCTCATAATGATATGAAATATACATGTTAAATGAATGCATGAATGAATGAAAGGCTGAAGCTGAATTCTTCTTTTGGAAGTGCAGTTAAGAATGCCCTGCTAATCAGTTCCCCTTATGCTTTCCCATGCTATGAAAAAGTCCTTGTTTAATTATGGCCTCATATTCCATTTTGTATAATTACCATGTCACATAATTCCACCCCTCTACCCTCTGCGCCTGCACAATATTTCATATTTTCCACTTCTGGAAATAACACTATGATGAACATATTTGTGCCTACATTTTAGGATTTTTTGGGGTTATATTCTCAGAACTAGGTCAAAAGTCGTGAAGATTTGCTTCACACAGCCAAACTAAGCCTCTTGAAAACAATGGATAATCTCATTTTAAAAAAGAAAGATGAATACAAAAATATAATTAGAAGAAATAAGTTATACTATTTTATTTTTATTTTTTTTGAGACAGAGTCTTGCTCTTGTCACCCAGGCTGGAGTGCAATGGTGCAATCTCGGCTCATTGCAACCTCCACC